>NW_008662067.1:54961-73008 GCF_000695815.1 Acanthisitta chloris
CGTAAATTAATTTGAAATACAAGTAACCAACATTTGCCTAACATCTTTGTCCAGTGTATTTAAAGACACAAATTAAAAAGCACACGTTTTCCTCTCCTCCCCCATCAAGTCACCAAGTCAGTCCTACGTACTTTATGAAATGTCTGTGAAATAACACAGAATGGTTTTGGCTAACTTGGAGAAGTAGTGGACAAATTTCAACATGCTGAAGAAGTTAGGCAAAAGAATATAAAACCTGTGAAGGTATTATTTTGCTTTAGATACAAAAGCTGAAGCCAAGAATATCAGTGTATCAGGGGCAGGAGAATATGACATACCTACTCAAAAGATTTTACAGTGAATGCCATAGATCATACATCGTTGCTAACAGGTTAAACCAGAGTATGCATTCAATATAACATGTACAGGACCTTAGAACAGAGTACTGTGTAAGAAAAACATATTTCTAAATCGAATTTAAACACTAGTCTAGATGACTGGATTCTGCCAAACTGAACCACTCCAGAGGTCACATTTACATCCTCCTTATAAAAGCCATGACACAAATTTTCAACCTGACATTTTCACAAACATATACATGACACACTTCCATGTGTGCTCAGGTTTTCAGAGTTGTAGAATAGACACAAGCTTTTATGGAGTTCAAAAAATGCATTTACAAGAATGAAAGGCACAGATGATACTGTTGCCAAGGGTAATGAAGAAACAAACAGTCCTCTGCTCTTCTTTCTCCTCTATTGATATATGTACCTTGCTAACGTACAAGCTACAGCAACATGAGTTTATGGGAGCAGTTCATCCTGTCAAGTGGAGATATCTTTTCCTTTTTCAAGTATGTTATGAACACCCTGACATTTCCATAGCCTTTTGTTTGTGACCACAGGCAAAAGAAACCTTGAGTGTTTACTCAGTGTCCTGGGTTTAGTGCAGCCTTGCTAAACCTTGTAAATCAAAAAGTGGAATTCAGATCCAAGTGGAAACTCAGAGAGAAACAACCGATCAATAACTTGAGGCATCAGACTGTGCACAGTGATTCTTCTGCTGCAGTGATGCAGCTCTACAACACTAGGGTCAAGGCATCAGCATGAGGCTTTGCAAAAAAAACCCTAGTTTGTGGAGCTGTTCATCTCTGTGCTAGTCATCCTCTCTCATTTTTCTCCCCTAGTTTGTGGAGCTGTTCATCTTTGTGCTAGTCATCCTCTCTCATTTTTCTCATTGTCTTTGGGGGAAAAATGAAAAATTATTTCTCATTATCTCTATTAATGTAACACTGATCAGCTTCTGTCCTACAGAAAAGTTGCAAGCACCTTTCAGGAAAAACACTGCATTCCCTGCTCAAACAGAAGTGACACACTAATTCACAGAGAAGATAAATTAAGCAACACTGCATCCACAGAAAATCCAAGAGAAATGCCAAAACTGTGCTATTTACAGAAGAAAGATAGCCAAGCACTACACAACTTAATCAAAACAATACCATGAACTTTATTTAATGAACCCCCCCCCACTCGTGTGTAGACTAAGGCAACACAGCTGGAAGATAAATCCTTTTTAACACCTACACTTTTGTACTATAATTACATTTGGTATTAACCCACTGATATAGGCTCAATATCTACTTTTGCTTACTCTTTCTGTGTATGAAGGAACAATATATTTATAAATGTTTGTTTGTTTGTTTGTTTAAATGGTTGGTTCATCAAACAATATATTTATAAATGTTGGTTTGTTTGTTTAAATGGTTGGTTCATCAAATTTTCTCATATCATGTCATGTCAAGACTGACATATTTTTGGCTCCTCTTCAGAATCTTAAGTAGTAAAAAGTATAACAGTTCATCGGGGTTGCTTTTTGGTTTGATTTTGTTTGGGTTTTTTTTTTAATACAAGACTATTGGTTAAATTTAATGTATAATTAATTAATTTGCAATAGCTTGAAAAAAATAACATCTTTTTTTCTCAAAACATTCAGCATTCCTGAGTAGGAAGCATTTAGGAATAGAAGCACTTGATCTTGAGCAAGTCACTCTGCTGCTGTAGTTCACTTTAGATTACAAATGCCTCCTAAACTGAAAACCTGGGAACAGATAAAAATGAATGGCTTTGAAAGCATGAACAAAAGTGGTGTTGATTAATAGCACTTTCTTCCTCTGTCATCACACATGGCTTTCCAATTTTCAGATCTTATTTCATGAGAAGACAGGAATACACACTAAACCCCAATCTGTTTGAAGACTGGTTTTGCCATAAATCAAATTGCAGCACAGCTTCTAGTATATTGCTGATTTCTGTTTGAGTTATCTAAATGAATCCCAAAGCCCATTCAAACACATCAGCTAGCTCGTTTGCACTGCATAGCTAAAACCAGTTCTTCTGCTTGCTTAAAGGAGGAAATTTTTCACAATTGTTCCCTTTTCTTTGGTCTCACTGCAGCTTTCATTTAATGCTCTTTTTATGAATGATGCTTTTCTGAACACTACCCAACTTCAATGTTATGACTGGCCAGGAGAGAATTTGTCTATATAAACTTCTACAAAGCTGTTAGATCAGTAATTTCTGAGTTATTTAAAGAACTAAAAAAAAAGGAGAGAAGGAGATAGTCCATCAGGTTGGGAAACAGCTTCATTCTACCAATGACCTTAAGTTAAAACAAAACCTCTCTTTTAAGCAAACAATAATATGAACCACACAAATTAGTACTGTGTTCAGCAAGAGCTCTGACCTAAGCAAAACCAAGCTGGGCATTTAGCATTGAGAATCAGTGAAGGCAAATGGACCCACTCCACTTCCACTGCAAACAGAGAACAAGTTCACTGCCCAGACCTTCAGCAGATGCAGGACTTCCACAGGATCACAGCCACAATGCACATGGAGTGAGGGGAATAACAAATAAGTTATAAGCCTTCAGATAATTCTCTATTTGCCAGAATATTTTTTGTCCAGTGTCCAGAAATAAGTTCTAAAAGGCTTTCTACTGTCACTTGTAGATTTATGCCACTATTTGGTCTAGCATGATGGGAATATTATCGAATTGATCACTGCAGATGTCATCAGTAGCTCAGAACTAAGACAGAAAAAATCCTTGAAAAGCATGACCTTAAAAGCATTTATTAAATGCTTTCTTCTTCCATCTCTTGGGGCCAGTGTAAAGCAAGGAAGCTCCCTGCCTACGCTCACAATTTGTGCCTGCAGCATTCTCTCAAGTATTCTCTTTCTCTTTGCTGGGAATCACATTAAGGTCTCATTGATCTTGAACAGTCTTATTCCTCTCTATTCCTGTTCTGAAGTGGACTCAAGTTTTTTTCAGTTTAGACTAAATAAGAGCAATCAGTCTGCTTCCACTGCCTTTAGATCTATACTCTTATTAAAGAAATTACACCAGCAAGTTTTCACCAAGTTTATTATACTGGTTTCTTTGCAAACCTTCTACAGTGGTTCCCTAGATTTATTTTCTTTCCTCTATCATAGATCATTCTCCCTCTCTCACTGCTTGACTTACCTCAGTCTTTTATCTTCCTCCTTCCCATCTGAACACCAGCAGGAGGACAGCTTTTATTGCTCACTTTTGTCTTTCTGTAGGCCACAAGCATGCCTTTAACACTTCAGTAGTTTTACCAAAGGTTCATTACTTCCACTGCAAACCACAGAGCATTTTTTTGGTGGTGGTGGCATTTTTGTTTACTTGGTTTGTTGCTAGCAACCCCCACTGTTAGTTCCCTACTTTAATCCATATGCATTCTCAGTATTTCTTCAACAGTATTCTACCTCTTATAGCTAGAAAATTTCAAATATTTGGTCTGTTTTCTTGTTTAGGATGAACATTGATGTTTCCCATCAATTTGTTCCACGTAAGCAGCAAGTTTAACACCCCAGTATTGGATGAGATATTTTGACTGCAAACAGAGAGGAAGGGAACACTCTAAGTTCATGTATTCTCCTCCTCTCCTTTCTCTTCCCTATTTCCTTTCAAATCTTTCAGAATGAAACACAACCACTTGATTTTAAAACAAAATCAGGCCCAGAAGGCTTATGTAGTTGTTTTTTTTTCTTGCAATGAGAACATTTAACCAGGGCACATCAGTAATAGCAACCTATGTACAAATCATTACACTCAGTCTAAGCGAACACCTCTCAACCCTTGGCAATCAGTCTGAGCTCTCCTGCAGTTTCTGCTTTATACTTTGCTTTTTGCATTTTATATATATATGATCAGTAGCTTTGTTCTCACAGAGTGCTGGGGAGATGCCCCAGTACCCATGATCTGTTGAGGTGCATGCACATTTTTAATTGGGAATGCTAACTGCATAGGAATGGGAAAGAAAACCCCTCCAGCTTGCTCACAACACAATCTCACCCCATATTTTCTGGTTGCCACTTTGTTGCTTGAAATGGGACAAAGCACAGCAACTTTTGTGGTGATCTGAAGATTTAAAATTATAATAATTAAATACATTTAACAAATAAAAGCAAGAATTTCTAAGAATTATACACTCCAGCATGAAGTATTCTGACCTGAGTGCCAGAGAGATTTGGGCTCTCTAAAAAGATCTTTGTGGCCAAATTTTGGAGTTTGGCAGGCTTCACTTAACCTTCATTCTCTTTTAATTAAACCTTCTAAAACACTGGTGATTTGCACTTGTCTATTGTCACTGCTGTTTTTTTCTAAAACAGAAAACACTCTCTATCTGACTATTAGCTTTCTACTTTCTGAGGTTTAAGCTTAGCAAACCCGTGGTGTTTGCTTTCACTGAACTCCTCAGTATGGCTAGTTTAATGTTTAATAATCTTTTAGGCAAGGTAAAGAACTGGCACTTTATTTTTCTTTCTTTCCAAAATCCCAGTGTGACTTTGCCCTCATTAGTCTAACAATAGGCTGTTCCATCACTGAGCACATGGATAACTGCAAACACTGGTGAAAGGTTTGGAAGACAAAGGAAGCAAAGGCCGATACCTGGCGGTGCCAAAGTCACTTTGACAGAGGTTCTCCAGTGCATAGCAACAATACAACAGCCTGAACTGTTTAATGCTCACTTAAACATAACATCAGACTTCATGTAATATCTATAAATAACAATGCTACTTTCAGCGACGGGAGTGCCAGAACTTCATTTTCAAGTGTTCTAGCTTGGTGATTTATACACTGCTATCAAACTACTGTATTATAAATGGAAAATATAAAGCTTCATATGTCCAATTTTCTGACTTTTCTTAATATATCTGTAGTGTAAGAAATCTTCCTGTTCCTTCCCTCCAGACCAAACAGATGGCCGGATGAAGCAATGTGCCTGAAAAGCTTAGCTGTCAGCTCATTGCACTAGCTGTACAGAACACCCCATCCACTCCCAGGCCTGCATGAAATCACACAAGTTCAATGGAGAATGCTACAGAACAAGCAAGGGGTGAGAAAAATCCCAAAACCAAAACCCACAAAAAACCCTGCAATAAACCCAAAGCTCTAGCCACGTTCTGTACTTAGTCTTTTGTTTCTTGTGGAGTCCTGGAAACACAGAGCTGAACTCCTTTCACTGATTAAAGGCAGAACAAGAAGGATTAAACCATTACCATGTCTTAAAATGACTGGCAAAAGTTGGTATGCACCCATGGAAAATCAGAACAGGTGCCACCTCGGCCCAATTTCAACCACCCCTGCAACTGGAGGGTTCCTGTGTTAGTAACCAGCCTTTCAACTGGAAAGGCTCTGGGTAAAGGAGCTGTAAAGCATCTTAATTAAAATGAGTATGGCAGTTTTGGCTCACTTGACCTGTCTTTTGATTTGTTACATCACGTACCATGACAAATTTGGCACAACTGACGTTGCTTTTATTGAAAATGTGCCTCAAGGAGTGAAGACTTGTACAATAGTTTCATTTCTCTGGAGTAGCAGTTTATAAACCCATTTGGCAGCTTCCTGCAGTTAAGATGTTGCCTCCCTCACTTTTAGCTCCTACTCTGACCTCGACAGCTTGACTCTGCCCGCAGAGAGCCTGTCTGTCCAGACTTGTGGAGATTATCTGCCAGTTTCATGCAGCTGATGTTTAATACTGAATACTGATAAGACTGCATTTACCAGAGGAGTACTAAGTTTTCATTTGTCGAACAAATATTAGGCATAATTCTTGGATGCCCTGCACCTGTACACCTGAACAGGATATACCACTGCTCTGAGCTGGTGCTAGAGAATGAAGAGGAACTGATCTGTTAAGTCCATCTGTGACAAAAGGCTAGCTGTCTTTAACATATCAAAGACAATGAGGATCTAATTTTGAAAGTCAGTGAACGCTCCCACTTGATGAGTGTGAAGTAACAACAGAGCCAAATCATCTCTTCACCTCTCTTTAAATGACTATAGAAAGAAATGTGTCTGTCTGATTTATGCAAGCAATTAACTTAAGTGCACAGTTTGCAGCAATAGCATGTGAATTTTACGAAATCAAAGCAAGAGGAAAATTGTCAAAGGTCATATTTGTAACAGAAAGCTGAGGTTTCTATTCAGATCTTGTAGTGAGGTACACCAGGTCACTATGTCTCTAAAAGGTAGGTGGCACATTTCTGCACCATTACTATGATCTACCCCTTCTTAAAGATAAACACTCAAGTTCTAGAAACTTTTTCCTATTTTCTCTGTGTCTACAGGAGTTATAATTTCATACTACCATCACATTAAGGTTGACATTTATAAATTACTCTAGTTTCAGAATGGGTTTTTCTTGGCTAAGTGAGTTCACATTACTTAACTTGTAAGAATAAACTCTTGTGGTCTGCTGTCACATGATGATATAATCATTTAGATTAGATGAAAAATTAATAAGAATCACAGTCCATAGACCAGGATCAGGAAGCATTTGTATTTTGACCCCTCAATCATAACACCTTTGTGGACAAGGCTTTCTACTTTCATGAAGAGTGACTACATTGTGGAGGAGAAATCTTTAGCAACCTTTTCCAGTGAAAAGTACTGGAAGTGTTTGTATTTTGGGACCTGTTTCTAGCAGAGGCATTATCAACAGTATAAGGATTTGTGTTAACGACTTGTAGTGTCACTTTTTCCCAATGTTCAGACCTCAATGGGCAAGTAGCTCCTTGAACCCAAACAATTAGTCCTGCCTTTAAATTCCTGTTCTACAAAGGAAATAAATTAGTATGAGAGGGCCCTAAAATCAAAACTGCAGAGCTTTATGAACAAGTTGATGCTGACACAATAGTTTGGTTGCCTTTTCCATGCAAAAGTATTCCCAAAGCATACAGGCTATCAACTTAACTTACTCAGTCAGGATAGCCTGTAGGTCAACAGAACTAAGAGAGGGGCTTAGGTAATTACAAAGGAAACACAGAAAAGTAAAGGTGATGAGGACAGAAAAGTGCCACAGTCCATCTCATATGGACCTTGAAGCATTTTGCAATAGCACAATGGATCTCAGTGCCTTCCTCCCTCTCCCTGGCTTCATCCTGTTTGACCTGATGGCCAAACTCCACAGTTTGACATGGTCTGGACTTCTACCCCATTTTCCTTACAGAAACAAGTAGCAGAATAATGAGCAAGGAAGAAGACAAAGATTCAAAATGTTCTTATATGTAGAGCAGGATGTCAAATCACACCTAGGAGCAGGCTTGCATTTTCTGCTTTTATTTAAATATTCTTGAGGATATAAAAAAAATGGAGCAAGACAGCATGCTAAGGATAACTCCAGGG
Organism: Acanthisitta chloris; assembly: GCF_000695815.1. Taxonomy (NCBI): domain Eukaryota; kingdom Metazoa; phylum Chordata; class Aves; order Passeriformes; family Acanthisittidae; genus Acanthisitta; species Acanthisitta chloris. The sequence continues at coordinate 62,651 of NW_008662067.1, forward strand.
AAGGTAAATGCAAGACTACCAAATACATGAAAACAACTTCAAGGAAATAGTAGAATATTTAAAACAGAGTTGCCTTGGGAGCAATTTTTCTGTGCTTGCAGTCAGCTTGCAAGTGTGCTCCCTCTGCTGAAGGGAGCATGTGTTTAACACATGTGGTGGCTCAGGATTAGGCAACTGAACGTTGTGGGTATTGCAGAATATGCTGACATTTCCTAGCAGCTCTGCTGGAAGGGGATTATATGACCCAGTGATACCAGGCTGAGAGAGACATTGGGAATAAGGAAACTGTCACATGTGAGTAAATGATCACTTAAAACTGCAAACTTTGAACCCTTTTATTGCAAACCTTCCCCATCTCGTTCTTGTAACACAGCTGTGAGGCCTAGGATGAACAAAGGACATCAATTGAAATGCTTTCCAAGAAGCAAACCAGCTTTTCTGGCCACCAGCTGTAACAGCTCCCCATGGGACCCCTGCCCTCCCACTGGACCCCAGCAAGCAAAGCAGGATGCTTTGCTGAAGACAGGAGGCAGTGCTGGCAGTGCTGTGCCTGACACAGCCTCTCCAGTCAGCACTGCACCAGCAGCTCACCCTTCAACAACAGCGTTTGGAAGATGCCAAGAAAGAGAAGGTAATTTCATGTGAGAAACACAACACTGGAAGTCCTGACCACTTCTGACCATCACAGACCCTGCTACACTTTCCACGAGAACAGTTTGCCTCCTGGACAAACTCCAGCTTGTGGAACTGTGTTTACTAGGCAATTATACTTTCTTAAATTGTCCTGGCAGTTTCAATTTGCCATGGTGCTATTCACTTCCTTTCAAGATGCCGTGGAGTGTTACAGTGTGCTGACAAGCAGCTGTTATGTTTCACCCAAGAAATGACTGCATGGTGCAAGTCATTCCTGTACATGCATTGTGTCCTTCCCAGGACTGGAAAATGCTTTGGGTTCCTTGGGAGTGAGCAATGCTACATAAGCATACAGTAATAGTTACCAAATAGTAGAATAACTTAGTGCAATGTAGCTACAATGCTCTGAGCAATTTCATTTTTTTAATTGAATATAATCTTGTAAAAACCTTCTGCTTCTGGTGGGTGAGTAGGGTTTCATAGCTCAACAAAAATGAAGAGGAAACTATTATAAATTCTAGCCTGTACACTTAACAGTAACAGCCACAAATTTACCTATTTCAACAATAGAAAAAATCAGCAATACAGACAAGAGAGGCTGATAGCAAATGCATTATTTGGAAACTTATTGTCCAGGCAGATGCTACTGCTGCAGTGTGCCTGCCCCACCTGCTCCCCATCCTCAGCTCTGTGCTGGTTTGGGCTGAAGTAGAGTTCCTTGTGTGCCCAATGTACTGAAAATCAGACCATTTTTCTTTGTTTGTTTGACAAGCCAGGTTTAATCCTGCTTAGCCAGCTTCTTACACATGCCTTAAAAGAAAGCATGAAGAACCCTTGTTTCCTCTACCAAACCACTGAGGAATCCTGAAATAGCAGGAATTTATTCCAAAGGGGAATAAAGTTGCTGTTCCCTTCCTAGTGGGTGACTAGCATAGCAGCATTCATGGGTACTCCATGAGTGCCCCCAACAGCAGATGAGGATAGTTCAGGTCCAAAGGTGCCATCACCGTGAGACCATTTGGATCATGACTGTCTTCTATACAGAGAAACCCAGTGCCTGAAGCACCTCCAGGTTCCCTATGTCAGCCATTCAATTTTGGACCATCTCCTTCCTCCACTCCTTCTTTCCAGGTCATGATACAGAGCTCAGTGCCAACAAAATCCCTCTGACACCTTAAGCATCTCTGCACAAACTCAAAAAAAAAAAAAAAAATTACCAAATCATCCCAAACCCTAAACTGAAGGAAAAAATAAAAGCCATACTACTTTAAATAAAAAATTAACAAATAAAAAGGGCATTGTCTGTTGGCCTATTCAAGAAAGGGAGATTCCAGCTAACAGTCGAAAAGATGCTGTCTGCCCAAATGACATATCTGTGCAGTCAGACAACTTAATAAAATCACTGGTAATATTCATGCCATGCCATCCATCAGTGGCTTACAGCTTCCCCAGACACAAATAAAATCCTGTGACACACCTGCTTTGCTATGGAAACAACTTGGTGTTATATACAGTGTTCATTGGAAGGGTGAGTGGTATCAGAGCTACAACACTGTACTCTCAATACTCTATTAATAGCATACTGATAGACACATTTACATAAGATTATGTCTTCCTTCTAATTATTTCCTAAGGTAGACTTCAAATGTAAAAACAAGGGGTTTTGATTGTCTAAAATTTTGTCAGGTCTATGGCTTATGAAGCCAAATTTGGTTTGGCCTGTAAAGCACTGGGAATTTTACATTAAAGAAAACTTCATGTTCATAGACTGCAAACAAACAGCAGAAGTCCAAGCATGCCCTGAAACAGCTATAGTCTTTCTTTTTCTTCACCATCTGACTAGTTTTATCAAAACTTTCTACTACTGAAACAGTTTTACCTGCCAGACTGCTGATTTCAGCCTTAATGAGTAAGTTCAGGTACAGTAAAACCTTGGATATTTTTATTTTTGTAAAATACAGGGCTGAGAAAAAGATAAAGATGCCATCTCTGGCTGCAACCACGCTTAGGCCTCTCCCAGCAGCTGCTACTTTTGGATTGTCAACTTCTTGAACAACATGGGTAATGCATGGCTCACAAAACCATAGAGGAGTTTCAATCAAATAATGAAATGCCTCCTTTAAACTCAGAAATTGAGCTTGCAGGCCTGCTAGGTATGTTAATTCTTCACTCCATGTCTGACTGCTGTGAGACTGGCTTCCCATGGCAGTGCATGACTCCTCATGCTCCTAAGTGAAGCTCCTCTGGCACCTGGGACATCACACCTCCTCCCCATCCTGCTCATTCCTGGGCAGCTGTCATTCTCACCGCTGTATTATCCTCCCTACACCTTGCAATTTTAGTAAACCTTTGAGTTTTCAATGCCTCTTTCACCTACAGATTTTATTTCTGGCTGCCCCAATATTTTTTGGAAGAGGCAATAACTTTGCTGCTTTGGAATTTCAGCAGTGCATCTCAGGACCCCAAGGCAGCACAGTGCTGACAACCTCACAACCATTGGCTACCACCAGCTTCTCTATCAGTATGAATTTCCTAAGCTTTCTGTCAACTATTCTGGAACATAACAACAAAAATTCTCTGTCTGGCTTTCCCCCTCACCTACCTACTTGGTATCTTTAATGTGAAAAAAGAGATTTTCATGTCATTCAAGAGCATGGGCATAGATTTTCAGAGTAGTATGGAATCAAGTACAGTTTAATTAATCCCTTTAAGTCTTTCTCCTTCATGTGTCTATTTCAAACATTTGTTTCATATTAATACTAGAGTGTGCTAGTAGAATTGAGCAGTGAAATACCTACCAACACACTGAAAACAGGTGGGGTACCAAAACCCCAAGCTAATGAGTAGTTTCTATGCAAGTGAACTAATTCATCACTTGGTGAGACTGAAAGTTATGTCAAACATGGAGCACAATCACTTACAAAAACTCAGGATTATCATATTCCCACGAGTCTTAAGCACACATGCTACCAAAAATATAACTTTAAAAAGAGTTGGGGGTTTTGTAAGTCTTAAGCACAAATGCTACCAAAAATGTAACTTTAAAAAGAGTTGGGGGTTTTGTTGCTGTTGTTTCCATTGGTGGTTTTTTTTCCCCTAATGATAGCTAACTCAAGGAAGTAAAACAATGCTAGAATTAAATTGATCTAAATTTAAATAAATCTTTTCCTTGTCCTTAAGAACAGGGAAGTACATCAATGACAGTGCATTGCCATCTTGAGGCTTTCTAGCAGAACTGCATATCCCAATTAAAATAGCTATTTGTTACCCAGCAATTTAGCCAGAAGTGCCAAAGCCACTACAAAACACACAGGATTAACACCATATGCTTTATCTTTATTTTTATGCCAGGGCATCTGTAGCTCCTTCTCAGGATTTGCTATACTTTTAAAGAGGAAAAACCCTTAACAGTACAACAAAAACAAACATATAAATGGAGCTCTTTATCGTGTTAGATCCTGTCAGAAAGAGAATCCTCTCATTCTAACAAGAAAAATATGAAGTTAAAGCTAAAGTAGCCATACAGATTTCCCAGATCAAGCTTAGTTCAGCACCAAAGGCAGATTTGGATTAAAAGATTACCCCAAATTACAACTGCATGTAGTATTACAAAAACAGAAGTACACAGTTCATGCAGACTGCAGGTCTTATTACAGATATGCTTATAACATAGGAGTATCCATAAAGAAAAACCAGCATGCCTTCCAGACATAAGACATTCTGGTGTGGGTGTAAAGGGATAAGAATCACCAAACTACATTCAAAGGTAGCAGCTACATCAAGAACCCACCTTTACACAAATCTCTGCAACACAAACCTATGCAATAATCTGGCCCTGCTCAAATAAAACCCACAAATGTCAAATAAATAAATAATGTCTTAGACTTTGACCTTATTTTTTAATGAACTTCTACTTGAAAACATCACTTGGAAAACGTATCTGTTAATGTTCCCACCCCTGAAATAGCATAGAATGTGCCTGAATTTACAGTCACATGGGCAGCACCAATGTGAAACTGGGGTGTCTATATATCATTGTTTGGTATAAATACTTTGAATAGAGGTCAGAGAGATCTGATTTTGCTTGTTTGTGAAACCACTTACATCTACGAGTCTACTTACAAAGTGCTACTGGTTTACTAAAATAGCTAAATTGTTTTTTCTTCTCCTCTCTTCTAAGCAAACTGGCCTGTGCTCAAAACAAATACCCGCGTCAAGACTCTTGTTTTCACAGCCAAGGTGAAGTATGGTTTTCTGAGCTATCCAAAGGCTTCTAAGCAAACAAGAAAAAGCCTCCCTGGAAGTTACCTGCTTGGTTTGCAGGCTGCCAGCCCCTGGCAGCACCCAGGGGTCCCGTTGGCCTGGGGGCTGCAGCAGATGTGCTGTTGGCAGGAGCAGGATTCCCATGGGCGCGTGCCGGGCAGGCGGGCGCGCTCCTCGCCGGGGCGGCCGGGAAAGCAGCAGGTTGGGGAGCTTCCAGGGAATCACTGTTCAGAAAGAAAGGAAGAATAAATAAAGTGCCTTTCTTGCTAGAAGGAGAGAATTTATGAAATAGAGATGTGAAGTAACATTCCCTCACCCTGGTGCAACAAAGCAGCCACTGCTCTGTCCTCACTGCTGCTGAGGTGCCCACCCTAGGGCAATGCTGTGGAAGTTACAAATTCAAGCTGTTTCTTAAGAAACACTCGAGTAATTTTTGCCAAAAGTCAATATAGTCAATTAAAGCCCTTCACAATTTCCATTTCAAATAATTGTTAGCGTGATACACATTAAAGTAGAACCCTTATTGTAAATTTGCTACACTCCTAGATATTTTCAATACATTTTTTTTCCCTTGGAGAGTAGGCAAATACTCATATGGTCAGATCATACCTGTATATCTTAATAAAAATCATCAATCAAAAACTCAATTTTGTTCCATGAGCCACAGTTCTGCCAAATAATCAAGGATTTTAAAAGAGTTATAAGTTTCTTTATTTGTTAAACAAAATGCACACTCTTTTATATTGCTTCTTCAGTGCAGTTTACTGCTGCTTTTATGTTTTATGGGTTATCAGAACTCTTTTAGCTCTTTAAAAACATGCATGATGAAAACTGAACTTAATCACAAATCACGTAGAGTGTAAGTAGCCACTAATTATGCTGCCAGCAAGAAAATTTCTCATTTCTCATTTGGGAAGCTGAAAACAAATATTTCCATTTAAATGATTTGAAGTAGAAGGGTAATTACTAATGAAGGTCATTTGCAAAACAAGAGGACAACAAAACCAGGAAAGGAAATAAAAAAGTTGCAAGCTACAGCCAAAACCATTCCAAATTTTGCACAATTTGGAAACCCATCATTTAGCACACTAGAAGACTCGGATTCTCTCCTGTATTGAAGAAAATCAAATTTAGAGTACACGTGCACCATGAGTATTTCACTGGGGTCATTCATGGAATTACAGATTGTGCCAAGTTCATAAGGTTGAAATCCATGAGCTATTTTTACAAGCATTGCACACACACAATATTGCCTTGCCCATACAACATGCAAGAACTTGAACACACCGTCAGGCCAAAACACGAGTTCAGAACATTTATTTTTGTCTCAAGATTTACAGGGTTAATAGATTTTGCATCTTCTACTGGGTAAGGGATGAAAAAAAATATTCACAGTTTAGAGAACATATCTGAAGGCTGAGTTTAATGAGTAACAGCTCTTGCAATCGCAGGCTTTTAGTAACAGCAGTGGCTGTGCTGAACTGACAGTGATGGATTTGCCATACACAGTGTGCACAAGCCCAGTGAAGCATAAAGTGGGACATGTTCAAATGTTGAAAAGATATTTAAAGACATTTGTAGAGTGCAAATGGAGGTATTGAAGGTACACACTAGAATACTTAAAGGCTTAAGATACAAGTCTTTCTAACAGCAGATTTTGAGGCCCTGGAGATAAACTGCATAAAAGTGCTATTGCAGAATGAAAAGGACAGGGAAATATCCTCTGATGTCAAGTAGCAGCTCAGTGGTGAAAGATGACATGGTAGTTTAGGATTGGCTTCCACCATGAGAAAAGCACATGTCTGCAACTTCAGTATTACAGAAACATCATCCTGTACTGTTGCTTATGTTTGACATGTAACCTATCAAACCCATTCCAGGCCAGAGGCCCGTTCAAATCTAAGAATTCCTCAGAACACTGTTGGTGCTAAACAAAGACAGTTTCCTCCTTCTTCATCCAAGAGATTAATTACGGTTTGTCAAATCACTTTTCAAGTCTAGCACCTCATACTGCCCTTGTCTGGAATATATAAATCATAAACAATATAAATAATCCAACACAAGAAAATCCTGCTGAGTCAACAGCTGTCTTTTACAGAAGAGGCTACTTAATAAGCAAATATGGATGCAAGACAAGCAGAACAGTACCCTTCAGGTAGAAGATGAGGAAGCAGACTGATGCATGCTCACAAGGCTGGTTGTAATGCTGATTGGAAGCTCTACCATTGCCATTTTTGTGGTTGAATTCTAAGGCTTGTGAACGACATGGCATGCTAATTCCTAAAGCAACAGATTATTGGAGACACTTAGGCTTCTGTTTAGGCATTAGGTGAAATCCTAATGACCCCAAATTCAAGACAATTATGAATCCAGGTATAAACTACCTGTGCTGTTTTTTAACACCTCTGGCAGCTTACATGCCAGGAGTCTATTTTAGAGAGAAGCTTCCCAAGGGAAAAGCTTGAAGCCATCACTGTCAGAGAGGATCGTGTTGGCCTCAGGGTAAAACTTGTGACAGGCCTCAGACACCCTTTGTGTCTGTGTCTAGTTCTTCAAGCACGAGTTGAATAAACTCAAGCTGGCACACCAGACTGTTAATTGAACAGGCAGGATGCTACTGCAGCTTGGCAGGTCTCTACTGTGTGATACTGCCCACCTACAGTGTGCTGCAGGAAACAATGCACACACATTTTTCCTGAATTACAGCCTCCACCCCCACAGTTGCCTGGGAGTGCATGTGCAGCATTCTCCTTAGACAAAGACAGATCCATCTTTGTCTCACTTTCAAAGATGTGCTGCACCCTCAGCAGCATCTCCCTCAAGAAAGGTTCAACCTTTTAATTGCTGAACTTCTTCAAATTCATGCTGCAAAATTAATTCTTCAACCTTTTACTTATGTTCCTCTACACTGAGAAACACTCAAACCCCAATTATTTTTATCCATCTTTATAGCAACAGATTTTTTCAGAAGAGCACTTATCTTCTACAAAGTGGCTGTATGATACCCACAATCAGCCCCACTAATATTTTGTAACTTATTAGGATATTGTACAGTGATGACTCATGTTTCACTCTCTAGAAAATATGTGGTTTGAAGAGACAAAAATATATACAGAAATGCAAAAAAATTAATAGGTTATGGAAGAGAGTTCCCATCTGCTTTTAAGTGTCATCACTAGGACACTGAGGGAGGAATGATAAACCTTACATATATACCAAGTTCCAGATGAGTACTTTCTCCAACTTTCCAGCTGACACTCATAGCTCAGGTTCAGGTCAAGCACATTTTGGTGTCAGAACACTTGTACTATTATTAATGACACACCTACTTTCTATCTCCAGTGTTAACATACTAACTCTTTTTCATCATTCTTAAATGACTCCTCCTCCACCTAATGAATGCTTACAGCAAAAATGAAAGTTTTCCATGATGAAAACTAATGCAACCAAGAGTTACATCCCTGCAAGACAACATTCCCTGCAAGATGTGAATGCTTTGCTCTCAAGCTTTGGGCAAGGGGTTTTAACACTGCAAGAATAAAGGAACGGTGAAACATGAGCCTGACAGACTCGGTCTTGAGTCCTGAAAACCCATGATAAATTTGATTAATAATCGATGGGAAGATTAATCAAAATAATTCTGGAAGTGGGGTGCAAGGGAAACAAATTGCAAAAGCAGCCCAAGAAAAATATGCAGCAAAGAAGCAAGCCAAAGACACCTAGCTTTGACATATGCCATCTTGTACATAATGGACACTCCTAAAATTCCATGGAGAACAAATCCTACCACACAGTGCAGACCTGTTCCATCAGAGTAAGGGCATGCATGGAAAACAAAGAACTTCCTTGTGAGCCAGTCTGAGGCTTGGGGACACACATAGGACTCCAGTGCCAGTACAGACTATCCAGAGCTCACAAAAGGCTCCTCAGACTGACCCTCTCCTGATTGAGTGTGGAAACTGGCAAAAAAAACCCTAAGAAAAGCAAGTAATAATTCCTCTGCTATTCCTCCTCATCTTCCTCCCCAAATACCAAACACTGTAATACACCCTGTGTATTACACCCATGTTTTGGCATGCAAGGATCCTGTGGGGGAGGAAGTGGGTCCATGTCATACATTAAATAAGCACCAGTTTTTCAGAGATCAGGCTGAACACATTTCAGAGGCATTTTCAGAAATTTGCCCTGGAAAATCCTTCTGAGTATGTTTAGAGATTCTGATGCTCTTCTCCTCCATCACCCCCCAAAAAGATAAATAAATGCCAGAGAAGAAAAACATATGGTCTGGGGCTACAGATGCCTAAGCCTCCATCCTTCCATGGAACCTACTATATAATGCTGCTCAGAATTTCTTCACACAGACTTTAGAGAAGGTAACAGTGCGTCATGTTGTTAGCCAAAGGAGAACATAGGATCCTAACTAAACAGGAATTCAGTGTGCTGTCGTGTAACTTCTAAAATCACGAAAATGGTAACAAGGGCCAAGTCTCTTGGGTTTTCCCAAGCAGGTTGAAGTGATCTGGATGGATTTTTTCATCAGGCAAGCCCAAAACATTGGCTATTCATCTGTAAACATCACCACTTGAGCCCTGAGCTCAGTATGGCACGTCAGTATTTTCCCAATAGCTCTCTGGACATCAAAGATATTTTAACTGTCTTATTAAACTAACATGTTCTGTTGTCCAGAACAACTGTGTAAGTAAGGAGCGAGTTCCCTGTGGTCTGAGGAAGCCTGATGACAGGATAGGTCATGTAGGATCTAAGGGACACTTTGCAAACACTCTCTTCAGGTGGCCAGGAATTCTGTGAGCTTATTTTCCCCAAAGAAGACTTCAACTTAAAAGAAAAAAAACCTGAAAAAAATATGACAGCAACTCACTCTTATGGGTTTACTGGTTTCTGGAACAAGCAACTGCAATATGATAGCCTTGAATCTGCTTTATGGTTTCTAAAGCCAATAGCTTAACAACAAGACTTCCCTTGCAATACACATTGCTGCTTGATGGCTATTATCCCTGAGCAGGCAGAAATCTGAATTATTACACAATGCCTGATATAGCACAGAAGGGGGAAAAAAATCATACAAACTTTGAAAGACATTTTATTAATGAAACTTTGCACCTTCAAATGCCTTCTGAATTATTACACAATGCTTGATATAGCACAGAAGGGGGAAAAAATCATACAAACTTTGAAAAACATTTTATTAATGAAACTTTGCACCTTCAAAGTACAAAATTTTTTTTGTCTGCCCTAAGAACCTAAGACCCAGTAAGTAAACTGTTACACAAATGCTCCTCTTAAAGCTTTACAGCATATTAGCACAGCTGAGATAAAACTCGAATCCCAAGTCTCCATTTCTTGTGTTAAGCTACATTGTGCAAGTTGTACACATCATGTGATTTATTTTGTCCAGTATCAAAATACACAACAGCTGAAGATATATATATATATATATATAT
>NW_008662068.1:0-964 GCF_000695815.1 Acanthisitta chloris
AATTAGGTTTAGCGATAGGGTTAGGGTTGGGGATAGGGTTACAGTTAGGATCAGGTTAAGGGTAAGGGTTGCTGCTAGAATTAGGTTTAGCGATACCATTAGGGTCAGGGTTAGGTTTAGGGTCAGGGTTCAGATTTTCTTTACGGCTAGGGTTTGGGTTTGGGTTGGGGTTAAGTTTTGAGGGTTAGGGTTAGGGTTAGGGTTAGGGGTAGGGTTAGGGTTAGGGTTAGGGTTAGGGGTAGGGTTAGGGTTAGGGTTAGGGTTAGGGGTAGGGTTAGGGTTAGGGTTAGGGTTAGGGGTAGGGTTAGGGTTAGGGTTAGGGTTAGGGGTAGGGTTAGGGTTAGGGTTAGGGTTAGGGGTAGGGTTAGGGTTAGGGTTAGGGTTAGGGGTAGGGTTAGGGTTAGGGTTAGGGTTAGGGGTAGGGTTAGGGTTAGGGTTAGGGTTAGGGGTAGGGTTAGGGTTAGGGTTAGGGTTAGGGGTAGGGTTAGGGTTAGGGTTAGGGTTAGGGGTAGGGTTAGGGTTAGGGTTAGGGTTAGGGGTAGGGTTAGGGTTAGGGTTAGGGTTAGGGGTAGGGTTAGGGTTAGGGTTAGGGTTAGGGGTAGGGTTAGGGTTAGGGTTAGGGTTAGGGGTAGGGTTAGGGTTAGGGTTAGGGTTAGGGGTAGGGTTAGGGTTAGGGTTAGGGTTTAGGGTTAGGGTTGGGTTAGGTTTAGGTGTTAGGGTTAGGGGTTATGGTTATAATAATGGGAATTGAATAATTAAGTATAAGAGTAGGCTAGACGATGGTTAAGTAGAGAGCATCTGAATAAACAGAAGGTGAGAGTTTGAGCAATAAGGCATTGTTTTAGTTTATTAAGCATGAAAAATACAGAACTTACGTCATTCTTTTAGCTTAGGGAGCATAACCGCAATGTATTTACGAGGAAGTAAAACTAGATGCAGCTGGACTCAGGGCCCGGCAGCTGAA
>NW_008662069.1:0-46474 GCF_000695815.1 Acanthisitta chloris
GCCCAGCCCGCTCCCGCGCTGCCTTCTCCGTGCGCTCACCTGCCCCGGCGCTGAGTCCTCGCCAGGCGCTTTGCAGCGCTTTGGTTCGGTAAAGGCCTCCTGTCCCACGTGCTTGCCGCGCCGTGCCACGCGTTCTCTGTGTCAGGGGAGGTTCAGGTTAGCTGTTAGAAACAGGTTCTTCACCCAGAGGGTGGTTGGGCACTAGAACAGCTCCCCAGGGCAGTTGTCCCAGCACCACGTGTCACAGCACCAAGCCTGACAGAGCTCAAGAGTTGTTTGGACAATGTTCTCAGGCACATGGTGTGTTTCTTGGGGATGTCCTTGCAGGACCAAGAGTTGGACTAAGTGATCCTCGTAGGTCGTTTCCAACTCCAAATATTCTGTGATTTATTTCCCTGTCAGTCCAGCCCCTTCCTCCTTCCCTTCTTGGCACACGTGCCTGAGCTGAACAGTTTTGGCTCATATTTGCTCCTTTGAACACCCAGCACGGGGCTGGGATGTGGGAAGGGGCCAGTCAGCTTTTCCTAGACCCGTGCACAGAAGCCTGGAAAGGCAAAACCACTTAGTGTCATGTCTTTTGGATTTGGTTTTCCTCTGTGCTACACATCCTGGCTTGGCCCAACCCATTACTCTGATCGTTGCATCACTTGCTGCTCATCCCATCTTGTGCATGAGGGGGTCTGGGGTTGGGAAAGACACTGCAGAGTGAAAAACTGTGAAATACTGAAGTGTAAATTTTGAGATGAGTGTAAGGTTATGGAGGGGGTGAAATTGGGTGTTTCCTGAATGACTCATGTGCACCTACACTGGGAATCCTGAGTACAGCCCTGGATTTGTTGTTATTACAAGTCAGAGAGATTTTACAGATTAGCCACAAAAAATTAAGAGCATGACATATGTAAGCGCAAACATGTTTAAAAGACCCTGCTTGCTGAACAAGAGAGGAAAGGTGCAATTCTGCAGGTAGGTGATGAGAAAGGCCCTGAGGGTTTCTGTATGCATATATGGTGAATGTTAAAGGAAGTATAACTCCCACTGTTTTACTGGGGATCTAATTCAGGTGGTATAGCAATTACTTCTACTGATAATGTCGCTACCTTATGGGAAATACATAAGTAAAACCTTTTCTTAGGCAGACATGCTCTATGCAGAGATTTTACTGATGTAACTGCAAGGAAAATCATGATCTGACTGAAATACCTAAGCTTGGTACAAGTCAAGTGTATTGGCCAAAATTTGACAAAAACCCACCAAAACCAACCATAGAGGATAGGGAATATTCATGTAAATAAATAAAGTTTTTTTAAGAAAAGGAATTAGGGGCCAAGGTGAGGAAGAAATCTCAGAGTAGGGATCTTTTTACCTTGTTGAGACTGATCCCAAATGTGCAGACTATTTGATCTTTCTCATGTCTGACTAGTTTTAGAAGACTTGCTCTGAAGCATATGAGGAGTTAACTGGCTTTCCAGTTGAAAGAGAAAGCCTTAGCAAAACAGTCAGTTTGGAATATCTAGTTGAAATTACTAATTATAGTCATCCTCCCCCATCTCTTTTCAGTGATGACAAATTCAGTATTTTTACAGGATAATTTCATCCAACTTCCTCTTCTCCCTATTTCATTCTGAATTTTTACTAACACCGTTAGCCATCTTCTTCTGTTCAGGCAACTGAGCTTCTTGGAACCTTCAGGTGACTGATTCCGCTTTCATGGGAGTCTGCAAGAATTGTATTTTATTAGATAAGACACCTAACACAACAGTTCTGTTCCAAGCCAGGGCCACAGTTAGTTCTCTCGGCTAAGGAATCCATGCTTTTATATTTCAGACACAGGAATAAAATGCAGGTACCATGGAAAACAGCCGAGTAGTCCCAATCAAGCTAAAATATGTTTCATAGCTACCAATTTTCTGTATAATCACAATGAGCACTGAATTCTTGCTATATGTTATAGACTGAAATACATGTTTTTGTCTTTTCAGGTGTGATAACCTTAAGAATGCAGTCGGTTTGTCAGAGAGTTGGCACTTGTTCCTCATGTTTGAAGAGACAACTGAACGGCTTCCTGGGATTAAGGAAATGGCAGAGAAGGCTGGTTCCTGCTGGTGTGAGAACTATTTACAGTGAGACGGGGAAATGGGAAAAGAGCTATGGGTTGGAGACAAGAAAAAGAGTTGAAAATTGGTGGCTGCCAAGAATAAAGGATCAGTTCTGCAGAATTTCAGAAACTGATGTAAGCATTATGAGAAATTCGGGGATTACATGTTTGATATTTTTGTTGTCTTGGAATGAGGTTAATTGAAACTTACTTACTACAGTTGGCTTATAAGGATAAGGTGTATATTGCATTTCAGGAGAAAATACTTTTGTGTGATAGTAGATTATTGAAAACCATCGATGACATAGGTGGAAAAATAACTGAAAAATGTTGAGGAACAACACAGTGATAAGAAAAGTATGAACTTACAGATTTAGAAAATATTTAAGTTGTAATTTCTTTCTTTGTATATTATGCCATATTTAGGAATTAGTTATTCAAACTATTAAAAAAAGCATCTTCTACATTTGTAACTTTTGTAAACAGTTTTTCGGGATCTTGTTCCCAATGTTGTGACAAATCTATTACACTGCACACTGTGACTCATTAAAACCTATGTTAGGGGAAAATGATTTAATATTTTCTGGTTCACAGTCTCATAGGAATAATAAGTGACTTGCAGAAAAAGAAAGTTTTCCCATGCAATAAAAGATCTTGAAAACAACGTTATCTCAGTCTCTGACTCTTTTTGCCTTCGTAATTACTCTCAGTCACATAGATAGAAAAACATTTTTGTGCCCCTTCATGGTTTTCTGTTTGTCTTTCATAAAATGTGGCATCTCCCAGACAAAAAATTTGTTCTGTCAAAATGCTGAAGAGAGAAAAGAGCTTCCTTTTTTCTGGGGAAGAAAACAGATGAAAATGGTGTGCATGTATACCTGTACCAGAGAAAGCAATAATTTGGGCCTATGTCTTTGATATCTGACAACACACGTACACATAGGTATTGTATACAGCATACATAGGCTAAGTTCTAAATTGTATTTTTAATGATATTTTCGTTTTGTCCTTACAGTTGAAATAGATTTAATAACATCTCGTATTAAGAGGCAAAGAGTGTATAGTGCTACATTGAAGTGCTCAGATTATTTCTGATTTCTCTATGATTGGACAAAAGGGATTAGGAAGTAACAGTTGATAAATACGAAGAGAGTTTTATTCAGAATAGTAAAAGCTACCCATAATTTATTTTTTTTATTAACAATAGAAAATTAATGTGGGAACTTATCAAATATATCAATGGTAAATTCAATGGAAATCAAGATGTATTAGGAATAATTGATGTGAGAGAGAGTTTGGTTTCTTTGTAATTTTTGTCATTTTACTCAACCCTAACTAAATGAAATTTTTACCTTTTCATTATGTAAGATGCTGCTGGTAAGATGTCTTTGGATCTGAACATAATGTGGTGAAACCAAAGAATTTCACTTTAGCAGATGTTCATGCGATTGCAAATGCTGTAGTCACTCAGTGAGTTACTGCAGTTCTGCTGACAGAAAGCAGCTGGCCAGGAGTGAGCTCCATGTTTGTTGCAGATACAAAGTAAAGCATGAATTATTTCAACTGTTATGAGGATAATTTAATCTGTAATGTTTTCATATTTTTTTGGTGGAGCAGATTAAGAGCACACAGATAATCAGTTACAGATGCTATGGTAGGGAATGGTGATTTGTTAACCTTCAGTTCTGCTAATGTATCTTTTATTGAGTAAAAGGTAATTGATTTTCTTAATATTGAAGTGCCATATAAGTGTTGATATAAATTGATGAAGTGGTGGCAAAGTCTGATAAAGCATCTCAACTGCCCCAAAGAATTTGATCCAATGAACTTTGTCAGTGTTCACTTGGATCGGTTCCAGCACCACCTTGTTTCTCTTCATGGTACCATGTAGTTTATAATGTGCACATGTATTTATTCAAGAGAAATGCTAACTCATGTAGTTACTGCTTTCTAAAAATTTCTTTTTAGAAATCAAGACCAAAATTTTATGTGCTTTCTATGTTCCCATATCCTTCTGGGAAGCTTCACATGGGCCATGTTCGTGTCTACACCATCAGTGACGCTATAGCTCGGTTCCAGAAAATGAGAGGGATGCAGGTAAGAATAGATCAGCAGTAGGACTGGATATGGTGGTTTTTTATGTTTTAATATCATAACTGATCAGGAAAATAGTGTTTTACAAAATCCAGTTAAGGTTTAGTTGGAATATATGCTATGGATGCATAGATAATTACCCATGAAGCTTTGAATATTGAAATTCAAGACTTCTTTTAAAGTAGGTGGTGTTCAGAACACTGTTGACAGCAGGTCGTTAGAAGCAATCTCAGATGATACAGCCGATTCTGTATCAGCAACCTGAATCTACTGATGTATGGCACAGTGTTGATGAGATGTGTAGGCCACACAGTTTCTATGAGAGGAGAGTGAACACCCTACTGGCATATGGGTGGGACCAAGGGCAAGGAAAAGATGTAGCTGGGAGGAGAAAACTGAGACACCACAGAAGTCAGCTGCCTTCACCTCTTCTGCTCCCGAGAACTGGTCAGACTCAGAGGGACACCTTGCTCCTCTGCCAGCTGGGAGATAAATCCTTCTCATGACTGCTGCAAGTCAGAGGAACAGGGTCATGTCACATGTCACACATCACATCATGTGGGTGTGACTAGAAGCACTTGTTCTGTAGCCACTGACCCCTTGGCTTGCCTTCCTCATGTATGTGAAACATTGAAGGTGCAAGTCTATGAGATAAGCTAAGCCTAACTTTCTTGCTACATCTGCAAGAAGAAATCCCATTCACCTTCCACAGTTCTCTGCTTCCCAGTCCATCCTGTGCCTGCAATGATTTCCCCCTTGCTTCCTTCTGTCTCTCTGTTATGTAGCAGGTATAGCTGAGAGCTTAGTCCCTGAAATCTGCAGTGGGATCCTAACTGGTGTTCTGCAGGATGGGCTGGTGGGTAAAATTTGAAGGATGTAAGGAAGGTGTGGGAGAAACATATTATGGAGGAGAGACATTTGCTAGGGGGAAAATGTTGAGAGTCTAGGAAACAGTAGGAAGGAGGAATATGGAAAGAGAAGGGAACAAAAAAATATAGCCATGGGCAAGGATCTAAGATGACACTCAGGAATTCTCTCTAATGTATGAGAGAGAAGGAGCAGCTCAAGAATATAGCAATCAACCTCAGTAGAGTACAAAGAACATGAAATGGAGAGAGAAATGTTAGTTGCTGGTTGTGGTACTAAGTGTGATTTCCTTGCTACAAGTGCTGCAGAAGTGTAGCATTTCCTGGATTTATCACCATCCATATGAGACACTGATAGGTATTGTCACTGAATTATTCAGTGTGCTGCCTTTCCAAATACTATGTGTTTTATGCCAATGATGAACATACCATGCACTGAATATGTGCTGCTGCTTTGCAGAAATGCATTCTTATGCCTTCAAAATGACAGGAAAAAGAAATAACTGCCTTAAACTTTAAATGAGGAAAAAAATCCCAATGTCTGTTGTAACACTAATCTTTACTAACTCTTCTGAGTGACCAAAACTTGGGTATCACTAAAAAAATTAAGCAAACTAGGCATTAGTTAGGTTGCCCAGGGAGGTGGTGTAGTTACTATCCCTATAAGAGTGTTAGAGGTGTCTGGATCTGGTGCTGGAAGATATAGTTTAGGGTTGAGGGGTTACAGTGGAGTGGCAAGTTAATGGTTGGACTTGATGATCTTTAGAGGTCTCCTCCAACCTTGATGATTCTGTGATTTGAAGGGAAGTTTGATTCTTGTTTGATGTGAAGTCTGCTGGAGGTGTCATTTGAGGATATAGCTCACCTCTCATTAATAGAAGTGAAGATAGCCACCAAATTTCTGTTCAGAAAGATAAACATTTGCTTCCTCTTGTACTAGCTAAAATAAAGTGAAAATGTTTTTCTACATCATATATATATAGGATGCTCTAGTTGTTTGCATTTGAGTACAAGTTAAGTAAGCACCTTTGGAGAAAATGGAGAAGATAATATATAATGGCAATGAGGTACAAGAGCCGCCATGCAAGCTAGTTTGTATTTCCATATTTGCCTATATTTTTCCAGAAAAGTTTTTAAAGGCTTTTCAAGTTTTTACATCTTGCATTTCAGCTTATTTTTATGTTTCATGTAAAAATTACTTTGAAGGATACTGGAGTGCCTGTAGAACATGCTGGATTTCTATAAATACTTATATCTTCTGTTGTGTTAACCAGTTTGAACATCTATTTTTGACTAAAGGTGGGCAGCCAAGGAATTTAACCTTCATTTATGGTTAAGAAACATTAAAAATCTCTCAGATGATTTTCTGAGCATGTCAGATTAAGAGATACTGTGTTGGCCACGTATATTAACTTGCTGGAACTTATATTTACCATAAAAAACTTTTTCTGTATTAGCTGTGCTAGTTTCTCCATCACTTAGAATTGAAGTATTTATAATTGATTTTCTCCTTGCAATTAATTTATCAGCCTCTAGAATTTTTCTCTGTCCTTTGTCACGGCTGTACAATCTCTTAAAGATTTCTTTATTGTGATGGTTTTAGGCTATTACATGGTTATACCATAAAATTTGATATTCCCAAGAAAAATAGTTTTCCCTATATCCAAGGGATTACTGGAATTCTTCAGTACATGAAAAGAAAGAGTGCTTTAGAAATAAACATGCTAATATGCATAACTTTGAAGTTATTCCATCGATTTTTTTTTTTCTTTCTCAAAATTCAGCTCAAATATTGCATATTTGATAGCTCAGGGACTGCTAATGTTTCCCCAGTCAAAAATAAGGTATTTAAGGCAAGTTTGGGATAAGATTTTTGAGTAGTAACGTTTAAACTTTGCTTCCATCATTTGCAAACTGAAAAAAAAACAAAAAGGAAGGGTCACTGAAAATAATCTTAGGAACTGTATCTCTGCATAGAGATGGAGAACTGACCCTGGTCAATATCTCATAACACTGTGCTAGAAGCAATACAGGTAGGTTGAAAGTGTTTGTAAGGCTACAAGTAGTGATGGGCTGCAAAGCCACTCAGAGTTCCCAGGGAAAACTTCAGACTATAGTGTTTAACAACAGTGAGGGAAAATGTATATGGTTTGTACAGAGCTGATGAGAATATATGGCTGAGTAAGAGAGCGATTTATGTTGGAGATACTTTTCTTAGAGGATGCCTTGATGAGAAAGCAGTAAATGAGTTTTGTTTTGATTTAATCTGGACATGCAAGAACTGGCTTATTGGTTATAATATTTAAGTAAGGATAAGATAGAATGCATTTACAAGGAGGTTAGAGGTCCTTTAGTAAACTGGAACCATTCTTGGAATGCAGTTGTGTCATTTCTTCGTATTGGAGGTATTTTGAAATCTTAACTGGGAAAGTTTGAAATCATTTGGATACTGAGGTTTTTGTGGTTTTTTCTTCTGAAGCGAAACATTAGTGTTTCATCTTTTTAGCTGGATAGGATCTGATTTTGTTTCAAGTAAAAGATATAAAAATACATTCTAGAGAGGTAATATGTGTTGAAATCTACTGGTATTTGCAGAAGAACTGCACTTCATCAGCATTTTAAGTGGGGAAATAAATATTTATTGCTTCCCCCTCCCCTTGTTTTTGGAAGAAGTGCTGCTCCAGTATAAAACTGTAGATGAAAGCATCGTGGAGCATTGTCTTGTTCCGGGACTCCTTACGGACCCGTAGGCAGTGCATGGGAAACAAACTGTCATGCACTTGGATTGAGTTTCTGGATAAATGATTTGTAGAGTACATCTGTTATAAGATAACTTGTTTACATTCTAATTACTGAAGATGAAGTTTGAAGTCTTTGCGTGGGAAATGTAAGCTGTATAGATTAGTTAGCATGAATGCACTGAGCTCAATCTCCTTCCCAAATGTGTTAAGGATGACATTTTTCTTGAAGTGCAGTTGAAACACTTTGTGTGGAGAGTTCTAGATGTTATTAGGAACACATTTCTTTTAAAAGGCTATGAAAAAAGTAATTTATATATTTTAAATTACAAATTTGTAGCTATTAATAAACCAATCCAGAATGAGAATGTGCAGTTTCTGGTGGTGTTTTCTCTGTGAATTTACTTGCATGTTGTGAATTCAAATGTAGGAGTTTTGTAAGAAGTTAAGATATTTCCTATTCATTATTTCACAGTGCAGTGTCCAGATTATACAGATATTCATGGTGATTTTCACTATGGCAGTCTGCTGCTGTTCTGGGAAGAAGTACTTACCATTGCTTTATCGTGCTATCATTATCATGTCTTTGATAAATTCCAAAGCAGATAATTTGTGCCTCTCGGAGGACTGAGAATAATTCCCTTAACGATCAGTAAACAGGGAGTGATTCAGTTCAATAGTCTTTGTGATATCTTTTTACTGAAATTGATGCCACAGCATGGCAGTCACATGTGAGAGTTATACAGAAATGAGAATAATCTCTGGACAAGTTAGGGTGAAATTCCTGCATGCCAGAATCACATTTCTTAATTCACAGTTAAACTGCTCTTGATAGATGGGATTAGAATATTGTCAGTGATATTTTCCCACTATCACCAAAGGACTCACAGTGTTTTTGTTTTATCCATAACATCTCTTCTTTTAAATTGGATGTATTTTCATTAATTGTTTTCCCTTTCAGCAGTGAATCTTAATACTCTTGAAATTGCAAAAGTGAATGGTATTGAAGACAGGCAAGTTTAATTAAAACTTTATAATTAATTCATCAGGAGGATGAATTATTTCAATACAGATCCATTTTCTGATCATCATTACCAGCTACTCTCCACCTTTTTTGTGTGAGGCTGTTGTGTCCTTTTGTCAGGTTATTCTGTGTGGTGTAAATCACATAGAAAATGTTACAAGTATCGTGCGTGAATTGAATCTTATCTAATTTCAGTTTTCCAGTAGCAAGTACCGAAGGTGTTAATGAGCTCACTCTGTTTCATTTTGAAAGAAAAAGACAAAATGAGACAAGATTGTAAATGCAATTATGTTAGACGAGAATGTGTGAGATTAAGGAGGCAAGAGACAACTTTGTTCTCAAAATGTTTGTGGTAGTGTGTGGACATAGAATAATTTCTCATATTTTGTATTTTGTGAGTATAAAAAATAAATGAGGCCATTTTATGTTTTGATAGAAATCGGTGTGGGTTGATTATTTTTTAATTTGAAAGTGCCTTCTGAGAATGCTAATAAGCAACACTGTGTTGCAGAAAAGCATTAAATAGTCCTTGCTAGAACGTACACGCTGGTCAGAAATTCATTGTTTTAATCTATTTCCAGGTGTGCCTTGGCTGCTTGGAGTTGTTTTTTTCCTTGGTTTGGTGGTAGCAGTTTTAACCTGTTGTGTAATGGTGTTTATTACCTGGTACACTTAAAAGACAATCTAGGCTGCATTCAGGTGGAGGTCTTGTATTTAAAATGTGTTCTATCTGTAATCTGTCAATTTACAAATCAGATTTTCAACAAATTCATCCCAATTGTAGGCAGCCAGTGGAAGGGGCAGCCATCCTCGACTTTCCCAGCTCCCAGTGTGTGTTCTCACTGTCTTACTTGTGTGTGTTTGCACAGTTGTGAGATCCAGTGCGTGGAGGATGCTCCTGGAGCTTGGAGGGTTTTTGTTGTCTTCTTTTATTACACACCCTCTGAAGAAAATACATTTATTTGCAGGCCTTTTGGATACTGATTCTGCTGTCTTAAAAGTTAGAATGCATTGATCTAGATGTAAAAATGTTACGTCAGCTCTCTGGTCACAGTTTTGAGACATACTGAGCACATCAGGAGAGCACACATGTTCATTGTTTTCTTACAAAATCAAGGGATGTTCACTGAATCGTCAGTCCTAGTTATGCTGATGGAGGCTTAGAACTGAGTGTTATGAGATTACTGTCAGCTCTGTTATACACTGTTGCAGCAGTGAATAGATGAAGATCCTCTGAGAGGATGAGCTGCGATCTCAGAAGTGAATTAACAGAGTTCCTGTGTCTTTCTCCGGTACACACCACAGTCACATTAAGAACTGTAGCCATGGTTAGCAACAGATGTGTGACCATGTTGTGAAATGATTCTTAAAGCAGTGCTTCAAGCTGATTTGCAGTCAGAGTCTTGGGGTCTAAAATGTTTCAAGATATGACTTGTTGATAACCTGTTCCTAAAACTGCCACTTAGAGGTAGTTACTGAACACCATGTTCCCCAGGGACAAATTAATCACCTTGCAACTTTGTCTGTTCCTATGCAAAATGTGTGAAGTGGTAGAAAATGTCAGCATTTCATAGCTGATTCCGCCTGATCCTGTGAACTTCTGAGGATCTTAAATTACATAATCTATGTTCAAGACTAACCTAGGAGCTTTCACCAGGAGTTTACATGTCCACTTCATTGTGAGGACAGGAAACATGAAGCTGCCTTTGGCAGTAGCACTATTTCCTGCCATCTTAAAGTGGCTGAAACTGTAGCCTGTCTTCTTTTACTGTGCATAAGCACCCTTAGACTTATGCATGCCTCCTGCTTTACAAGGTATGGTCAGTAGTTGTTTTTCTTTCTCATTGTGGCTTAGAGAAAATATTGTGTGCACACAGAAGTGATGCTTGGAGGAAAGGTCACTCCAGTGAGCAGAATGGATCCGTCTGTTGCATAAAGACTGCTGTCAAAAGCAATCAAGTCAGCATTCAAGAAAAGTGGATGACTTGTTTTTCTTCTGCTCATCTGTAATGCTAGAGAGAGCAGTCATGTTTTCTGATAGTCAGAGCCTATGGCCAACCCATCAAGGAGCTACAAGGAATACCCTTTGGTCTTCAAAATTGCTTTCTATTTTTCCCCTATTTTTTGTTTGTTTTCAACATTCGTACTGTTCCTTTTTTGCTTTGTGCCAACTTCTGACATGTTAGTTATATATTTTCTTTTCCTCGTGTGTGTGTGTCTTGAGATTTTTGACATGTTTTACGTCGGATAAGTAGAGTTAAGTTGTAATGTCAAATGCTGCATTAAGGCTGTGGCATTTTAACTGCAGATTACAGCCAGAAGGAGCTGACCTGTTGTTTAGACAAATGCAGTTCACAAACCTTTCAAATCCATTCATGGTAGAGAAGTAAATGAGACAATAAACTTGAAATAATTTTCTAAACCACTGTGCATGTTACATTCATCTCTATAGCAACTACATAAATAGATCTATCCTGGAGATTAATTTGAGGATATTTTTAATGTCTCTTTAAATTCAGTTTTCTGATTGAAACTTGAATTAAGCATAGTTCTTCAGCCCTTTAACTTGAAGATTGCTGTTGGTGGTTACATTGAACTTTTGAATGTGAAGGGTGAATACTTGTGAAAATTTTTCATAAATGCTTGAATTTGAAAGATCTGTGTGCACAGGTTACTCCTTCTAGTGCTGATGTTACAGTGATAAAATGTCTGCACATTAACTGTCTGGAGCATCACTCAGCCTTTTTTGGAGAGCCTGTAGCTGGTAGTGAAGTTGTTTTTTCCAGTCTGGTTTGTTTTATCATGTCTGTCCAGTTTATCATGTCTGTCCAGAGACAGGTCATTAGAAATAGTAGTGGTCATAAAGAACTGAGATGCATAAATTAATATTTTAGTGTGTTCTTAAGATATTCCATTGAGATTTATAGTATAGTATATGTAAAGTTTGCCTGCCTTTTTTTTTTCTTTTATACCAATGGTTCTGACTGCTGGGTGGGAGGGTGGGGAGGAGAAGGACTGGGGACAGGTGTGCTTCAGCAGGGCATTGAGAAGTGGTTTAGGCTCCAGTTGGGATTTTTCATGTAATGTTCCCCTCTCCATTGTGTGGAGAAGGAGGGAGTTAGGGCAGATATTTTCTGAAACTGTGGTGTGAGGAGCAGTAATTTGTCTGATAATAGGGAAAACATGTAACACATTTGTAGCATGTGGATTTCTATTAGATTTAGACTTCAAAAATGTGCTGTGCATGGACCTTTGCTGTGCTGGCTTGGATCACAGGTGGTCACAGGTTAATACCTTTGGTTTTGTTACTGCACCCATAGAGTAATGATATACAGCTGGTTTAGTTTTGGATCAGTATTGAAAATGAGAAC
This sequence comes from Acanthisitta chloris, assembly GCF_000695815.1. Taxonomy (NCBI): domain Eukaryota; kingdom Metazoa; phylum Chordata; class Aves; order Passeriformes; family Acanthisittidae; genus Acanthisitta; species Acanthisitta chloris. Next base: position 12,189 of record NW_008662069.1, read on the forward strand.
ACTGAGGAGTCACATCTGTTAAATCCTGTTGCTTTTGCACTGTGTTGGTGCCTAGGGCATCTTTATAAACACGTCTATAAAACATTTTTTATGAAAGATTACATTAAGTCAGAGGATTGGAAGGTGGTGGCAAAGAAGAATAAAAATAATTCAAACCACTGACTAAAGTAGCTCTTATGCTTACAAAACAAGCAGATTTTTCACATGGAGACAGATTATGAGATTAGTATTTCTGGGATTGCTTTTCTATTGCTTAATTGCTTACATGCCACTAAGGAAAAAGTTCTTTATATAAATACATATTTTAAGGGGTAAAAAATTTTATTTCTTACTGCTTGTGAAATGTTACTCAGTCATGTTTTGCTGTTGTTAAACCTGTGTACCCTTTATCGTGGTTATTGAATTTATAGCACATTTGTACATTTAGGAAATAGGATTGGTTTTATCAGGTGTCCAATATATATGTGTTTAATGGCAGCATATTAAGTACTGGCCTTCTGTCCCTGGTTATTAATCAGGGTTTTTTTAGTAATTGCTGCATTGCTAATTATTTCCCGAAATACTTTGCATGTTATCAGGAAAGCTATACCTCTGTTTCAACAGAAATTATCTATTATATTTTGTAGCAAACTTTTCTCCCCACTTTTATTTGTTTGTGGCCGTGAAATACAATTTGTCAGTCTGTAGTCTATATTTGCAGAAGATATTTTAGTAAAACATGACTAAAAGTGTTTTCCCCATCCTCTTCATTTTGTCTAGTGGATTTAAGGTTATCATAGGGTGTTATTGTTTTCTTGTTCAACGCAAAGGAAAAATAGTAGGCTACACATCAGGTACAGTTATAAAATTGTTCGTTCAATTATTTTTACTTGCTTTCTTCTTTAGAATAAATATTTGATTCTGTCCAGCAGCAGCATCAACTGCTGATTTTCACCACCACACAAATTTACAAAGGGTTGATTTTTTGTCACTGTCAACTTGGTTTGAAATAGTCATGAGGATTTATTGCACAATACTTTCAGCCCTCTCTAACATCACACTGTAGGTAGCAAGTATGCTTCTTAGTCATCTTTTAAAGCAAAGGTAGCCATAGTTGGCATGTTTGGAAGAGGTTCAACTCAGACAAAGCAAATGCTGAAATGTAAAACACTGTTCATTCTTTGGAGGCCTGTGTGTGTTACTGATGCCATTCCAGAACGTTGCATAACATTGTGTTTTACCTTTTTGTTGACAGGTGATAAATCCAATGGGATGGGATGCATTTGGTTTACCAGCAGAAAATGCTGCAGTTGAACATGGGCTTCACCCTGCAAGCTGGACACGAAGGTAGTTTTAATGAATTGAAATAAGACATTTCCACTGTGAATACCTGTACTGTGGCCCCCATAAACCAACTAAACAGAGCAAAACTAGCATAGAAGAAAGACAGTACAGAAAGAACTAGGGTTATCTGAGACCAAGGTTATTTGCCAATGTTTTGTGGTACTCTGCAGCTGTTTCAGTTTTGAAAAATAATATATTGAGATGATTTTCAAAGTTTTAATCTCAATAACTTAAATTGTTAAGAGGTAGAATATCAATAGAGTGACATTTTTCAAACACCAAATTGGTGAGTAAGAAATAAATCAGAATTTCATTATGGCAAGGTAAATCTTAGTGCAGAATACACAGTTAAAAATTATGAGTTACATGGTTAGATTTACCAGCAGTTTTCAGTACCATGAGAAAGTGGAAGAAGCTTTTTTTTTTTGTTTGAGACTGGGTCTTGGAAAGTGATAAGCAGCCATTATTGCTGCTGATTTCTCTGAACATTTTGGGCTTTAGACCACAGCAATGGGTGTTCTGTTCTCCTAATATTCTTTAAAATGAGTGAAAAGCTGTGTAAATAAGCAATTTCTATAAATGACTTGTAAACCAGTCTTCCTGAGTGAAGCTGTTTGTTGTGCTCTGGGTGCAGTAATCTAGCTGTAGTATCTTCATAGACCTGCATCCATTCCCTTCTTCAATAATGCTGTTTCTTTGGCATTTCTTCATGCTTCTGGTCTCATCTTAAGACCTCTTGGTACTTTTCCACCTAAATTTTGGTGGCAACTGATTTCACTTAGTGAGAATGCACGTGGGCACTACACACAAGTTATATCTCCTTTTTTTAAAAACTTTCCTTCATGTATTGTTTAGACATGAGTATGCCTCAGAACCAATTACCATCAAGACACAAAATGCTGGTTTTGTTCATTTGAGAGACTCTGAATAATCCCTGTGTACAGTGTGTTGTGGGCTATCAATATTGTAGCATGGTCAGTAAATTGTTGATTTCTGTCATCCTTCAGTAAGTCCTATACAAGCTCAGCTGTAAAACAAAATTTGCTACCTGTTATATGAGTGTCTTGTTTTACATCAATTATCTAGATGGAAACTTCAACAGATAGAGCATTACTGTAATCCTTGCCCACATGACAAATGAGGCACAGGGAAGCAAAGGTTGTAATTTTGACGAAACGAGGCTTACATTAAGTACTTACTGACAACAAAAGGGTTAGTGATTCCCCCTTCTTTCTACTACATGGTCTACCTATTATACTGGCTTTGGCACTCGTGGCATGTCTTGTTGAACTGACTCAGCTTGCCAACTCAGAGGAAAGTCTTCTGCCAGCTGACTGAGTTGAATTGGCTCGAAAGAAAAGCAGTGAGCATGTGGGGCAGAGAATTGTGCAGTAGCAGAGTGCCATATCAGCTCAGCCTGTCTCATCTTAGCAGTTTGTCTAGGTCATACCAAAAAAAGCATGTGGCAGAGCACAGCCTGATCTGATTATCTTCTGCTACTTTCTGTTTTGTTCTGTTTTTCTCTTTTCTTATAAATGGGTGTGTATTATTCCATACACTTAAAGCAGTTCAGCTAGTTAGTTGCAAGTACAAGATGTTTTGTAAGAGAAGAAAAATGTTGCTTTGAAAATTTCCTTGGTAATGAAAAGAGCAATTGTTTAGTTTGTAGAGTTAGATAACAATATTATGATAAAAAAAGCTGAGAGAAGTTAGCATATCATCATTGCAACTGATTATAATAACAGCCAAATAGAAAAATTATTTACATACCCAAGATTTTTTGATTGTGCTCAGGAAGGGAGTTGGTTCTTTGCACAGTCAGTTTAAATTCTAACCACTGCAGTAATCATAGTCTCCCATTTTCTCTATTGTCCCTGTCCTGAATGTTTCCCATGCAGCAGGGATAATTGAACTGAACATGGAGCTGTGATGGCAACCTGATGTGTTTTTGTCATCCCTGGCACAGAGCCAGCCACCCCTGTAGAAGGGAACAAATTTTGGCTTGTTTCAGGAGTGAGCAACCAAGTTGCAGAGCATCTTGATTTTCTGAAGAGGTGATTTCAGATTAACTCAAATTGACTATAACTTTTTGTGTTCTCAAAGTTAGGAAGAAAGGTATACCAAATTGAGGACAGAATTATTCATACAAACATGGAAAAAATATTAGTAAGAGTTAGCATAGCAGCAGAAGCTTTGTGAAAACAACTCAGATTCGATTAGTCTTTTTTTTTTATCAGTGCAGTTGATTTTGAACAAGACTTTAATATAAGTAGCACTACTGAAAGTATGTTTTCTCCCAGTGAAAGTAAGAGGATTTCCTGGTATACCCAAACCAGGAAAGATAACTTACCAGAAAAGGCAGACCTTTTCCAGTGTAGAATCATGAAATCATAGAATAATCAAGGTTGGAACAGGCCTCTAAGATCATCGAGTCCAACTGTTAACCTGCCTCTCCAGTGTAACCCCTAAACCATATCTTCCAGCACCAGATCCAGATGCCTCTTACACACTTCCAGGTATGGTGACTCCACCACCTCCCTGGGCAACCCATTCCAATGCCTGACCACCCTAACAGTGAAGAATATTTTTCTAATATCTAATCTGAATCTCCCCTGTCTCAGCTAAAGGCTGTCCCCTTTAGTCCTCTCACTGCAGGCATGGTAGTTTTAGGTAGTTGTAGGGAGAAATGAGGTCACTCAATGAGCTGCTTCTCAAGACTAACTGGGATTCTGTGCCTGTTAATACTAAATATTCACATTACTCAGTTACTTAGCAGTGCAAGTTTGTTCTGGATCAGAATTAAATGCATGCTTTCATGACTCTCAGCTTAGCAAGTATGGGAGGAGAGATGCTCCTTCAGGTAACATAATGCATTTTAATAGAAAGGCAAAAGTCCATAGGAAATTTTAACCAATTTTACAGTACGTGAATGAATTCACACCAGGTCACTGGTTAATAGTGTGTAATTGTGGGTGTTTTGGTGAACTGTATATAGTGTATTTTCAAACTAAAGCTTTAGTGTATATTCTGCTGTATCTTATTTTACATTTGTAATGTAATTCATTTGGTGCAACTTCTAGCCTTACAGTTTCACAGCTGACTTATATTTACATATGGCTGTGCTGCCACCAGTTTAGGAGTCCCTTATTGCCTCCCAGGATATATGTTCCCACTGCCTCCTTTGTGTTGGCTCAGCTGGTTTTGTGGCCCACAGTAATAGTTGGTTCAGGGGAAAGCAAGAAAGCTGGTAGGGGTTTTTTGGAGAACTTTTTGTAGGGCATGTCTTCAGTTGAGTGGGTAAGCTGATTCAGCTCATCCTGTAGCCACACAATCACCACAGCCAAAGCAAAATGCAGCCTGGATAGCATTGCCAGAACAGAGCAGTATTAAGCTGATGGTGAAAGTGCATCCTACCTACTGCATTGAGAGGATTTCAGAGAGCCCTTTAGCTCAACTACAGTAAAGATAATTAAAAATAATGAGAAGTGATGCTTCAGTAATGTTTCCTTCAAACCACAGTGCCATATTTGCTTTTAAGTTGTATATAAATCAAGAGGGGAAAAAACTGTTGTCCTGTATACATAGCCATTAAAATTGGACCAGAATACACTAGGGACTTTTAAAATGGTTGTTAAAGGTGAGTATTCTGACAATTCCTTGAGTCTGACTGCTAGTGAGATCATAGTGTTTAGAGGTTAATTCGTGCTTTTGATTTCTTAGAGCTTTATAAATACATGATTTTAAATATGGTCACACGATATAAATATTTTAAATTAATAATTTTCAATTTTTATTATTATTTTTCAGTAATATTCAACACATGAGGGAACAATTCGATGCACTAGGTCTGTCTTTTACATGGGAAAGGGTAAGATGTTCTTTTTAAATTGATACTGCTTTTATTTTATTGTGTGATGGAACATCGGAAACCATGGAATTTCACCATTTTATTTATGACAATATAGAAGTCTGGTAACCAATTTAAGTTGATAAACTGTAAAATCAAGCTTTTCTCAAGGTTTTGTCAAATTTCCCTCATTTATGGCATACTGATATCATCTGGTAATATCAATGTTTAGGAGAATCTTTAAAGTGACTTCAGTTTTGTATTTGGATTTTTCTCTCTGCTTTTTCATCTCTTTGAGGTAGCAATTTTCTGTGTTAGAAGTAAGGCAATAGTGTAAACAGATATTTATGAAACAGCATGACTTTGTGTTAAGGTATGATTTTTTGAGGAGTGCTGTTTTCAATGTGTATGTCAAGAGTTTAAAGCTAGTAAACTGAAATAGTGGCTTGGTTATGTTATTTCAGATTGAAGCATAAGCCTGCACTTTTGTAGATGTTCATATCATGCCCATTTTAGAAAACAGAAATTTTATTTGAATCTCTAATGCTTGAGAATCATGTGTCTACCTTAAAAAAACTTACCAGACATGATCAGGCATAAGCTAATGTCATTTTCCAGATAAAAAAGAAATTAATGTTTGAAGCAATTGTAAGGTTATTGTATTTACCAGTGAATCAGTCAGTCACTACCTTTATATTCTCAGCAATAACTGTTGCTTATCACCTTAATATGATTTTGAATAGAGTGATGGAGATGCTAATCTTGGATTTTTATGGCAGTATTGTAGATCTGAAGAGGAAAAGCATTAGTTTTCTGACAGTCTGAGACATACCATCTGTTTTCTTTAATCTTGAAGGTGAAGTTGTTTTTATTCGTATGTCTTACATCTAAAAAACCCATATTTTATCATGCCCTATGTATGGCAAGGTTTTTCAGTGTAAGCCTTTTTAGTAAGATTTTAGTTTTCTTGGTAGCCAAAAAGCTGCTCTGAAAGCAAAAGATTTGTTGTGGAAGGTTTGCCACACACTTTCTTGACAATTATTTTCTTATACTTAAACCTGGTGGTATCTCAGAGATTTTCTGTATTTGTGGTACACCAGTACTTGAAAACAGTGAAATCACATTTTGGGCTATGTTATGGAACACACGTGCACATGTGTGTGCGCACACATGAGAGGAGAATGTTGCATGTTGCCTTTCGGGACAATTGTGCAAATTCATCTCTGTGTATGGACTTCTGTTCAACTCTTCCATTCTGAAGAACAGATGGAGAACTGGCAGTACTGAAAACCATGGCAGGAAGTATAAGTACACAGGGAAAAAATCATTTGTCATGTCTGTGCCTGTTCTTTGAGGATTGCCTTCACTTTTCTAGTGAAGGTTAATGAACTTTCAGTTAATGTACTTTGAGAAGTTTCTGAGTACATGTGGAAAGGGCTTTGATACTCTACAGCTAACTCCATTTGAACTGTTATATAACTGAAATACTTCAGAATGCTCTTGAGACACATAGTTTGTGTTTTTGAAAGGTGAGATGTTAAAACAGCTGAAAAGTGTTCCTTTAAACACAGTGCATTTTGTAGGTTTTACTTAGCTTATGAGTTAAGTTTTGTTTTACCTAGTAAACCTGCCTTGCTCAATGGAGTGGGTGACCCTGATGGTAACCATTAGAAATAGGTATGTTTATTCATTGCAAAAAAACAAAGGTATGATACCTGAAATATATTTGTATTACATGATCTGCAAATGCACAGATATTTGAGATAGCCATGAAAGAACTACCCGTGGAAACTGAAGGGCTAAGCTGAAGCAGAGTTGTGTTTTCCAGGCTGGTACAGCCTGCTTCTCTGCAAGGCTAAATAGGCAGGGCAGAGCATCTTACTGCCTCAGCTGTCCTGCTTCTGGGCTAACTCAAGCATATTTGCAGAATCTTATCTTAAAAGTGAGCTCTTTGAGGCAAAGAGTTGGGGTTTTTATTTAAATACTCTGTGCTTGTTTGTCTCTAAATCAGTGGCTTACAAAGTACCGTGGCAATGCAAATACAGCCACTAGCATTAGTGATTCCTATGAAAAATGCAAGAAAACCACCTTTTATATGGATTAGTCTAACTAACTGAGACCATTACACAAAACAGAACTTTGTTTTGAATTGAATTTAATTGATGTTGCTTAAATCTGCCCCTTCATTGCACTAGAATGTAGCACTTAGCAAATACACGCTGGAGGGAACACATTCCCCTCACTTAGATTCCTATTTTAGCCCGTGGTGAGCTGCCTTTTAAAACTGTGAACCTTTTATGTTCTGTCTCTGCCCTCTGTGGCCACGTTAGAGTATATGCTTAGATGATGGGAAGGAAACTTGAAAAGGAAAAAAGAGTCCATTTTGAATACCTAGGGCAAGCAGCTATGCTGAGGAAGCTAGCTGCTTGTAAAGTCATGTCTGGTGGTCAAGAAATTCGTGTCCAGGAAGGTGAAGACTAGTTCTAATTTCATTACTTGATAAAATTATTATGAACAAATCCCAGTGCCTCTGTGATACTAGAAATTTCTTTTTACCTGTTTATAAGGCTTTTTCATCGTTCTCTGTCTTGGAAATCAAAATGTGCAAGTATTTCTATGTTGTAGCAGTCAGTAAAATTACTTAACCAGTAAAGCACCACAAACAAGGCATTAATAAAGTTTATTTCAGAAAGTCAGGTTACAAAGATACTTTAAAATTGTTCACCTAAACAGAAAATGTCAGCCAATGAAAAATGGAATTAAATGCATAAAATAACTGTGTAAGTACTTTGCTTTGGAGTAGTTGTAAATATGAATAATTAGCTGATTTTTTTTACCTGAGACATGTAGATAATTTAGGTGTCTCAAGTAATAAATGTTATATTTTTGAATCACGTGGAAAATGGTATAATTTTGGGGAGAAATATATAAAAAAAACCCCAGTAAGAGAGAGAACATTCTATGCTGAACATTTATATTTCTCAGATGCAAGGCTAAAAAGCCGAAGTTTGAGCACGGAAGAAATATCTCTGAGAGACAGTAAAAACACCTAGAAAAATTAAAAAATGCACAACATTTTTGTTACAATTTTGGTTTTCGGATAACAGTAATTTGAGTATTCCTGGTGATCAGATTTTCCCAAAACACAGCCCCAGACAGCATAGCAAACTGCCTACCAGTCTTCTTTTAAACATGATTTTCAGGAGAACTAGGCAATATGATTTTCAAAGACTGGTATCAGCAGCAGCCAGGGAAGGAGAGCATAGAACTTCCTTCCTTTCTTTCACTCAGGAGTGCCATCAGGCTGAGTGCATGTGCCCAGTTAGCCATCAGTTCACCACTGTTATTATCGGTCTGTAACTTTCTCCTCGAAGGCAGCTCATTCTGCAAACATCTTTTAGTCTCTCCAGCTTCTGCATTCCAAGTGACATATTTTTTTGCATAAGAGTAATCTTCCCCTTCTGCTCTGTGCATTTAGAAAGATCCTTGGTAGGTTTTCTCTGTGCAGTTATTTTTCTGTTTAGTTTTGAAGTTGTCATTCTTGTGTGTTGCCTGAGCATGCATTAAACGAACAGCAGAGAGAGCATTACCTGTGAAATTTTCCTTTTATCTACATATCACTGTTAATCAGCGATCCTGCTTGTAATTAAATTTAAAACAGGAAACTGTTGATACAAGGCTACTGGGTTTTTGTCCAGGAAAGATATTCATGCTCTAAAATGTAGGCCCTGTATGACATATGTGTTTGTAACTAATAAAGCATAAAATTAAGGGCCTTTGAAATACAAAGATCCAGAATAATTTAGAAATGTAGCTTGGTCTAGCTCTAAAGCTCTGAAAATCAAATAATTATGCTCTCATATGCCAAAATAGGCAAGTCATTGATTAAAGACTATCTAATCTTCCCAAATAGATTTTGAAAAAAAAATCTATCCGGACTTTTTCTCCTTATCTCCTTTTAATAAGAGCAACACGTCTGTCTTCGGTACAGCGTAAGACTGTGCTAAAAATAAAATTATTATTAATAAACTAGGAGATTACTTCTCTTCAGTCTAGTTATATTCATATATATTCATAAAGCCTGGTGGATCTTACAACAAACAAACATTTTCAAGCAGCCTGTAAATATTACTTTTATTCTTTTAAAAAATAGCCATGAAAGTAGCTTGAAGATGTAACCTTCTTTAAAAAAACACAAGCAAAACCCAGTTATAAGGTCAGAGCTAGCAAATACAAAGTTGTAAGAACAGAGCAGGTTTAGAACAAATAATGAATTATAAAACAAGGCATTTGAAAATTAATTTTTCTTTTATTAATGACTAAAATTTTCCATTCTGTTTGTTGGTCTTTTTGTTTACTCAGAATCTCTTACTGTTGGTTTTCCCATATTTTTGGTACCTAGAAGGGTTTTTTTAACCAGATCTTTTAATAATGAAAGGCCCTTTAATCTTAACATGAACCAGTTGATTCCCAAGGTGCAGTACTATCAAATCTAAATTGTAATACTGCCATTTACTGTGTAACTGAGAATTTGTTTTCAAAAGTAACATTCTAACCCTTCCATCGTGCTATTCATTAGGAATGGATTGCTGTGCTGCAGTAAAGGAATTATGCAAAGTAGTTTTTGGTAAGGCTAGGGGTCTTTCTCTTCTATGCCTTGGCAGTATCCACAGACCACTTTCACAGGTGATTTGTTGTAATTGTTGTAATGAGTTGTTTTAATGAATGAGTCATTCTTGTAGGAATAAGGAGCAGTAACAGTAACCAATGATAAAGATGCATTTTGGTGAGAGCATCAGATACTGCTTTTAAAGCTGACAAAAGGAAAAGGCAAAATGGTTGGAGGGAAGAGGGAGATGTTTTCCCTCTCATTTCATGTCACCTTCTGAGATGCAGAGGTGATGGGTGGTCACTGAATCTGTCATAGGGCATGAAGAGCATGAAGTGAGTGGACAGCTGAGCAGCATCATACATCTTTGTAAAAGGGTTCTGATTTTCAGCAGGTTTTTTTTTTGAGAAAATATGGTAATATCCTGTTACGCTGAACTGCTTTATGATTTGGGATTCTATGCATGTGCTGTTATGTTAGTGCTCAGATGGCAAATGGGAAGCAGAAAGTTACGGTTTTTGTCAGGGTGGAAGGGCTCCAGTGTGCTATGTTTCAAACCCTTTTATAAACTCTTTTGTGTATTTCTGAGTTAAGTTAGTTCTGTTAATGACCTGCAGATCTTTGTCATGCTCATAAAGTATAAATAGACACGTTAACATTCGCCTTCGTTTGTGCATGATGGCAGCCTAATGGAAAATCTTTACCAGACATTATTTATTTTGTCGAGGTCGGTTACTGGAATACACAAGAAATTATTTTTAACCATAAGTGTGTTAAATGATAGGGAAAAAATCAAAACACGTTTTGAGACTGACAAGAGTTTACTGGCTTGTCTTCAGCAGCTCATTTCACAGGGTAGTGATGTAATTTCTTTCTTCATTAACTTCAAAAGTTACTCCAAACCTTCATGGTTAAAAAATTACATTATGAGCTTGAGTGGTCTTTTTGCAACTCAATGACCACGCAGCAATTTTTTTTTTCACTGCTGCATTCCTTTCTGAAAAGTTTCGATTTACAGCTTTTGAGAGAGCATGTACATGGGATTCTGTTCTTAGGACTTAGCCTGTAGCTTGTAGCTCAAGCTTGTTTTGCTTGTAATGTGCTTGTTTAGATTGGGAAATGTAATTTTTGTTTCAGCTAGCACATATCTGCCATTCGGGGCCAAAAGGACGAGTCTCAGTCCATTTTACTATTTTTGTTTGACAACTCATTTCTGTTGTTGTTCACATAATACTGTACTGAAGGGGATTGTCCCTCTTCTTTTGTATGTCTGATATTCCAGTCATGAAACTCTGTTGCCTGTAGTGGCATCACAGTGGCAGAAGAACTGTTGTCACTGTGTGGAGAAGCAGGAGAAAAGAAAAAAAACTTCATGGATAGTGTCTACTTGGAGAGATGGAAATCAGACTTTTATCAAGTGGGTTTTTTTAGTGCAGAGCATGGGGATTTAATCAAGACATTGTTTTTCATTACTAGGTCTTCACATGCTGTGCTGAAAACTTGCCATTAAATGTCTCTTTCTCATCTTGAAAGCCTCTTAGACGCACTTTTGAGACACATCTATTCAAAGGTCATATTAATTGTTTAAAGCAATGTTTCAGCACTGGAATATTAAGTTCAAAGCAACGTTTCAGCAGCAGAATGTAAAGTTGTAGAAAAGGAATAAAAATTTTATGCTAGAGTGTTTCAGATGCCATCTGAGTAGCAGATGATATTGCAGGAGTTGTGTGTAGTGGGAAGCTTTAGATGATAAGAAAGCCCACGTGAAAGGCATTTCACATTTGGAGCTACTTCTGGTACCGGATAACTATTTGCAAATGGAATAAATTTTATCAGTGGCTTATAGATAAGGTTTTTATCTGTAACTGTAAATTCAAGAGATGTTCGAGCTGATTTGGAGTTCAGCATAAGAGCCATCTTCCACTTCAGTAAGTCAAAATGGTCAGACAGAAACTTTGTAGAAATGTTTCTTCTTTAAGCAAGTGCAAGTTCAGCAGAAAAACGGTTGAAGAGGGAAACGTGGCCTGTTTGTTGTTACATATGTATGATGTAATAAGAGCTTAAATATTGAGTTTACACAGTTGTTTTCACTTTGGCCAAACTTTAAAATAGGTGGGTGTGAGCATATGGGTTTCCATTACGCCTGTGAGGCTGTAAACGTGGAATCCCTTAGTCATTCTTGCATCTTAAGATGTTTATTTGAAATGCAGTTGGTTGTTTTTTTTAAGAACAAACATTTAAAATATGGAACTTAGTAAGCACTTGGTAAGTAGGTTGCTTTTTAATTATTTGAGTTCACTAAAAGCTTGGAAAATGTTTTGGAGTTTAAAAAAAGCTATCCATTATATTGTCACTGGCTATTCTCTTAACTCCCATTCTTCCTTCTTATGTTGTATTTTATCTTTGTCTGTCTTTATTTCCCTCATAACAGTCCTCTTTGTTTGTGACTTCTTTTATGACTCATTTTTTCCATACTTCAACCTAGAGCATTTTCTTAACTTGAGCTGGCTTGCCTTTTGAAACAGTTGCTTATTTGACCTTTGACTGTGAGATATCCTTCATAAGTCTGTCAGTCCTGAGGTTTAGAATCTTACCTCATGTTTCGTCCTGTTTGCCCCACACACTGTCTGCCCACAGCCTCTGTTCCTCGGTGCTGTTCTGCTGTCCTCCTGCCCCCACGTCTTCAGCTGGAGGCTCCTCTCTCTGCTTGTCTTGCAGCAGCCACATCCCTGCTGCCTCTGAGCAGCCGATGGGCTCTGTTCCTGCTTTGCATTGCTGAGAAACAGAGGCAAAGGCAGCCTGGCTAGGATGCCTTCTTTGATAAAGGTCTACTTTTTTTCTTGTTTTGCTGTTTCCCTGATCAAGCAGCTGTGATCACTTCCATTCATCTTCTGTTCTGATACCTATCAGCATTAATCTTACAGGGTTCTTATATTCCATGTTAGCAGGGAAACTTTTCCCTGCACATCAAACCCACACAAAGGCAGTGTTCTCTGGTTTTGTGTTCAGGTGAATATCACTCTGTGTGAACATTACACAACTGGGGTTTGTACGCAAATAGATACATAAATGAGCATTTCAGCTTACTCTGTGGAATGTATTATACATTATACATTATACGTATATCCTGGATTAATTGTTTAAGTTAAAATGTTGTAAGAAAAGACTAAGAATAATTTCAGGAATTTTTATTTTACTTCATTTCCACAGGAGGTAACCACTTGCTTACCAGAGTACTACAAATGGACACAATATCTCTTTCTCAAGCTTTTTGAAGCTGGAATAGTGTATCAAAAAGAGGTAGGCACAAATTTTGACCTTTAATATTTTGCAGGTACACTAATTTAAGTAATTCTTATCAGTGGCACATTTCTGAATTGTCTGTTCACTTTCATTAAGTGGATTGTGCTCTGTTAGTTTTAAATCACTCTAAAATAGAATGTTTTATATATAACTGAATTTTATATGTAACTAACTAACTAACATGAATGGCCGTTGTAACAAGTCAAATCAGAAGTGTTTATTGTAAGAGATTTACGTTGAAGTGCAGCATCAGAATATAGCTTTTACTGGTTTATTTCCTAGCTTTAATACAGAACTTTCTAGATCTTAACTTCCCTCATGAAAGTGTATGACAGTGTGATCATTAGGAGTCTCTTCAGCAGTGAGATTATTTACCTGTATGATATTGCTGTGATGCTGTCTCAAAACTGATGGTATTGGATTATTTGAATTAGGTGCACAGCTGTCCTATTCCTGAGCCCTATTCGTGATCTCTAAAATATTGTAGAAGTATTCAATTCCCAAAGACTATCACAGCTGTTTGTTAGCAGTGCATTAAGAAATTACAGTATTTTGTAAATGGCATGTAGCAGACTATCTGAAAAGTGAAGGGTTGAGTTAATTTCTTAAGCAGGAGGTAAAATAAAGATACTAAATGAGCAGTCCGACGAACTCTCTGTATAGCCAAGGCAGTTCCAAAATACCTGAACAGCTGCACTTAAACAAAGCTGCAATTTAGTGAATATTTCTAACTTAAAATGGAAACTAAGGTTTCTTAAATGTGCTTTTATGTTTCCTTCGTATTCTATAGAAACCAGGAAACCCCCTAGGATATAATTAGGGATGCACTCCCATTATTCTCTGAACCAGGATTGATGGTTAAAGATAGCAGGGTGTTACAGAGCTACTTCCCCTATTTGCATAGGCAAGATGTACTCAGAGATCTTAAATGACAACCAGCAAAAAGCCTCAATATTTGTTATGTACTAACATGCTGGATTTGGTTTTGTTGGTTTTTTTGACTGTAATTATTTTTTGTTTGTAATAAAAAATTTAACCCCCTAGTTTGCCATAGCAAAGATATTTTTATCTGTAAATTTGTTTGCTTGACAAGTGATCCCAGGTGAATCTGAAAAGCACAAGGCTTGTGCTTCATTCAAAGCAAGAATGATATACAGAATAAATTTTGCATGCAGGCTCCAAGGACTGTAGGATCCTGGAGGTGTTTGAGTACCAGTGATTGAATCTCCTTCCAACTTCCATCTGCTTTCATGTTAAGGATCAGTTCGTGGACTTAAATCAGCATCTGTCAACCTGTAGGAGATGTAATCTGTGGTGGATATGAACCAGTTGCTTTTTGGCAGGAAACAGATGGCAGAGAGAGCCCATAACCTTGGGTCTCTTCAAACAGTCATATATACTTAAAACATATATTTATCTCACGTTGTCAGTGTATCTGCAATATATATTAAGCAGTGCTTTTGCACAGCTTGAAACCTCCTGTATTACAATTTCATTTTGGGTACAAGGAGATAATTCATAGCTTTGCTGTAACAATAAGTGGAATGTTAGCCCAGTTATCACTCTGTTCTAGGAGTATATGTGTCTGACCAGAAATTACTGACAGGGAGACACAGACTCAGTATGTCTGGGAGCTTCAGTTATTGAGGATTAACAGTATCTGCCTGGGTGCTGCAGCATCCACAGGGGGCATCTTTAGTCACTGTAGCAAAATCCTCTCTCATCTTCCTGCAGTACTGATCTACCCAATACACTATAGAGGATATTGACCTGGCCAGATGTGGATGTCTCACTGAGGTTGATACCTGCCCTCTTATTTTGGTGAGATACCTGTAATCTGGACTGGAACCAGAGACACCAAACCTGGAGAGAGATAGTTATGCTATAGATACCTGAAGTTAGACGAGATGAATCCTGTCTTAAAAGCTTATGGTCTACATTGGTGTACTGAGGAGAGGGAAATAATTGTTGTGCTCTGTGTACACTCTTGCACTGTGCTTGCTTTGTGTAGATGATGCTTAGCAGCTTCCTGGGGTCATAGTGTCAGAGGCTGTCATTGTCAAGAAGTTGCCTTTGTGAGGTACAAGTAGGAACTAAAGATTTAATTTATTATTCAGGTTCTAGATATTAGTCAAAAGTCTGTGAGAGATGGAAGGAACAAAATGTAACTTTAAAAATTCAAAGACAAGCCCTTTCAGCTACTGATTTCTTAAACGCACATTTGCTTTATGTTTTGCATGATTTATTTAGATATATCCTTATGATTCGTAACAGGAACATTTGTTATGCTAAATAATTATGTAAATCATTTCAGTTACCTTCTAAAATTTTCACCATGAATTTGATACAATATCGTCAGAATAGAAACATTTTTTTCTCGACTTTGAGTCATAGGCAGTTTAATACAAGTTGTGCTAATACTGCTTTATGCAACTGGCATGTTATTGCTTCTTAATATTATCTGATTTATCTCTCTTTAGGTGTTATTTTAACACCTAAAAGTGGTGTGGGTTTTTTTTCCAGAACTTTCTAAATTAAAAGATCATTACTTTAGAGCCAACTTCATAATGTGTTATGCCATTACTGAAGAAGCTGTGTTTTCTGAAAGTGTGGAAAATAGATCTGTAATAGTGGAATATATTGATTTCTTTTCATTTCCTAATGAATTTTCATAAGACTTTTATACAACACAGCGTGGTGTCGTTGGTTTGTATAGTGTAAAACGTTTAAATTCCAGTCTGAATTCACACAAGCTCCATTTGAAAGTGAGTTTGTTTTTATCAAAGAAGGACTTTCATTCATTTAATGGTAATACATTTTCTATAAGTCAATGGAGGCAGTCAGACTTTGTGCCCACACACATGTCCACATGCACACACACACACACACCCCACCCAGACCAGTAGCAGTATTTCTAAGGAAGAGGATCCATGCATCTCTCTTCTGGCTGTCCTCACTACAAGGTTTGTAAAATGGTTGTGGTATTACTCTTTCTTAAAATCTGTAACATATTTAAAGCTGAGCAATATTAGATGTTGGGAAACTGGGGTACTTCACAAGGTGATCAGTGATAGATAAAATGTAAAGTAAGCAATATGAGGACAGTGGTTAGTTTTTGATTGAGATACTAAGTCCTCCCCATATCCAAAGAATTAAATTTTCTAAAAATGTTGAATGTATTAGAACTCTATGGAAATGTAGCTACTGTTTTTCAGTCAGGCAGATTTAGTTCAAATACTGAATTGCTCTTCTTTATCGATTATATTTTTATTCTTTCTGTTAATTTTTTCAAGTTAATATCTAGCATTTAATACCACTTTTGGAATGAATGATAAGATTCTTTTGTGATCTTGTATCCTTTATGATAAGTGAACATACAATTGTTCAACCCCGGGGAGGAGAACAAGTTTGATTTTTGCTCCCTCCCCAGTATGTCATGTCTGGTATTTCAGTTAGCCCTCAAAAACAAGGTTTGCAGAGTTGAATGCCGACATTTATTTCACTTTAAATTTTCTTTAATGCATTTGTATTGATAAGGAAAGATGATTCCAAAAGTAATTCACAGAGCTGACAGAAGTTATGTGCAGATAAGATCAACTCTTTCACTTGAAATATAGTTGACCACTATAATAATTCTTTGTTATTCTGTCCTCTCAAGTTGAACATCCTTGTTTATTCATCTCCCTCAGTCTGACTCAACACTTTTGGGTTAGCAGTGAAGAGCTTTTAAGCATCAGACTATGTAGTTGCAGTAAGTCAGTATGAACACTTACTTAACAGTCAAGCAGTCAAGTGTCAGCCTATCTTGCTAGCGTAATCAGTCTAGGCTAACACTGCCAACTGCATTCCTGTGTCATTTGAGTTCTGAGAAAATGAGTATTCAGAACATCTTCAGCTGAATCCATGTTGCTGATTCAAATGGATGTTATAAAAATGTAGAAAACTCAGGAGTCCAAGGTATGTTTCTGGACAATTCTTCTGGTATCCGAAATGTTTGATTCAGATTTTTAACCAGCTGCTGAAAATATTTTTTCTTTTATTAGGCCTTGGTTAATTGGGATCCAGTGGATCAGACTGTTCTAGCTAATGAACAAGTGGATGACAATGGTTGCTCATGGCGTTCAGGAGCAAAAGTGGAACAGAAATACCTCAAACAGTGGTTTATCAAAACAACTGCTTATGCAAAGGTATGAGAATACAAGTTTTGAAATTATGGCAGCACTCAAAAGAGATGAAGTTTGGTCCAGAAATATGAATCAAGCTGAATGTGGTCTTTTATTTATGCATGTTTGTGTAAATATAATTGTGTAATAATATATGTGACCCATGGCTGTATATGTGTGTATATAAAAATAATTATCCCTGAAGTCCTTCTGTTCACCTCTTTAGGAATTTTAGAATTGTGTGGAATTTAGTTTTGAAGAAATCAAAAAGCATAAATTAGAGGTGAATGAATTAGTTCTGCATTCATACATTCTGCTCTACAGAATCAAGAGAGACTCTGACGTAGAGAGCCACCCCTCCACCCCTCCTACCTTGCCTATCCCTTCTGAAGAGCTTGTAACCACCCATGGCAGCACTGCAGCCACACGAGTCATCCCACCACATTTCTGTGATGGCAACTATGTCACAGCTTTCCTGCTGCACAGTGACCTCCAGCTCCTCGTGTTTGTTACCCATACTGCGTGCGTCAGTGTACATGCACTTCAGCTGGGCTGATGATTTAACTCCTAACTCTGGCTGCCCACCCTGAGGCTCATCTCTAGGAAGCCTGGTTTCCAGCCCTTCCCCTTCGAACCTAGTTTAAAGCCCTCCTGATCAGCTCTGCCAACTTATGGGCTAGAGTTCTTTTTCACCTGCTAGAGAGATGAAGCCCATCTGACTCGAGCAGGCTTGGCAACGCAGAATATGCTCCATGGTCAAAAAAGCCGAAATTCTGCTGGTAGCACCCATCCTTTAGCCACCTATTGATAAGGTGGGTTTTCCTACTTCTCTCCTCATCCATCCCTTCTACTGTAGGAACTGAGGCAAACCACCTGTGCTCCTGTCCCATTAACTAGTCTGCCCAGTTAATTGAAATCCTTTTTAATTACCCTGATGCTTCTTTCGTTAATATCATCACTGTCAGTCTGGACTCCTAGCAGTGGGTAGTAATCAGAGGCTGAATGAGCTCAGGGAGTCTCCTGCTGATATCCCTTACCCGAGCCCTGGGTAGGCAGCACTTCTCTGTAGAGTCAGCATATAGGGCCTTCAGTTCCCTTCAGAAGGGAGTCGCCTAATACAACTACCCTTCTTTCTCTTCTTTGTTTTTTCATTCCATCTAAATGTTTTGTCTATTAAGACTTCAAGTACAGATTGAGAAAATGATTCCAAAGAAAGTATTAAAAAATCATCTTTGAGCCTTTTTGTGAAACTCAGATTGAAGGATCCATGTTTCCACCATCATCCAGGGAGAAGAAATCCTTGTCTCACTCTAGGTCTATTCATAATAGAGAGAAAAACTTTAGATATCCTGCCTGATGCTTTGATTCTTCATACACAGAGAGGTACTTGAGATGCATGTTTTCTGATTGTGCTGCCTGTTCTGGCAGTAAGGAGGGAACATTTGCTATAGCTGAAGGAAAAATGGAGCATGTCTGCACAATCGCAAAATCATCACTATTTTCTGAGATTTTTTTTGGTGCCTTTGTCACCAGATTTCATTATGACCGGTGTGATAATTCAGAGTCTGCCCTGACTCACTGTTTCCCTCAGTTTGAGAATGGAGCTTCATTAGAGTTTCTGCCTTTACTGCTATGTCTTTTATTTATTGTCCTTATAAAGGTTGTAGGAAGTAATACCTTGTATTTCTGGGCTGTATCCATGCTTGCACCAAATCACTCTCGACTTATATCCCTCTAAGAGGGGTGAATCAGCCTTAATTTTTTACTCATCAAGACCAAAAGACATGACTGAGGAGCTCTTCAGTAACCTTGAAAACACCCTTGGCTTACAGTATTATTACCTCTTGCTCAATATCCGCCCTCCTGTAGGAAGGATTTATGTTTGATCTCTTACCAAAGAAATGCTGTCACAGGAAAGGCATCATCTGTTGGGATGATCGCATCTCTAATATGTCATTCACCAGTAGGCAGGCTCAGCTGATGATAAGAAGGAACTTTTGCCTCCACAACCTCCCATCATCTCCCCCTCAAAGATGTCACCTCAGGAGACTGTCGTATCTCCTATGAAGGGCAAATGTGCAAACAACCTTTTGTTTTTGAAAACCTTAGTGGCGTCATGAATGAGAGCTGCTTCTGCTTTTCGCTGGGGGGTGAACATTTATATCAGCCCCTACAAAACCTTAAAGCATTGCTGAAGAGTTCAGTTGAGTACTCTACAGATCACTGTAAAGGTTTCCCAAAATTTTGTTCTGTTCATGACTGATATTCTGTAGGATCTATGCTAGCTGATACAACTAGATCGATGAATGATGCCATATTGCTTCCAGCTCAATTGCTTTGGCGAGCATTGCCTTCATGTGCTCCCACTTCTTGCACAGTGACAGATGCTACCAAGTATCAGCAGGTGGTTTGGATTTTCCTTTTTACTCACCCTCCACTGACTCCCATTTTCGTTGCTGTGGTTCTGGCACATTTTAAACAGTCTCACTCTGCTTCTTTTGGCAGGGGCTTTAAACATTTGGTTGTAGAGGGGGAAAAATTTACTTTTTTTCTCCTCAAAACCCTTCAAAATAATAGCACATTACCAGGCTCTGATATACTAAGTCCAGTATCTGTTATTAGATGGATTTTGTGCTTGGAAGATTAAAATAAATAAATCCTTTTTTTTTTTTTTTCTTTCAAGTTCCAAGCGATTAGATAACATAACATGTTGTGTCTTACTTTCTTAAGATGACTGTTGTGGCCATACAGCTCTGAACAGCCCATGAACTGCAAGCCACAGTTGAAGATATACCATCAGAGGGAGTCTGTCTCTGAGCTAATACTGGCCAAGTATTTCAATCCCTTAGAAACTCTGTGCCCACCCTGACATAACCACGAAACTTCACAATAGCATTTTGACAGAAGCCAACTTACAGACCTTAAATGCTACAACTTTGGCTCCTCTTTCTGAATAACTTGACTAATTACCCTCAAAACTCAACTTTGCATGCATTTCTTCATTCCTTATGGTAGTCATCCCAGTACTTTTCAAGGAGTGGTAAGAGCCAAGAGTCATTACTTCTAAATCTGCTTTTTTTGGGTCTGGTTTTTCTTTGGATTAATGCCGTTGACAGTTGATCTGAATCCATATTGTCCTACACTTTTGAACACCATGGTTACAGCAATCACTCTTCCTAGCCTATTCCCCAAGCCTTCTTCCTTGCCACTTGTCAAAAGCCCTCGCCAGGAGTCCAGCCTTTATTGAGAGGGAGACCTTAATTTGCTTTTATCACCTACAAATCGTTTGATCTTGGAGCGGAGGGTCCAGGTTTTATGGAGCTAGTCCTAACAGGTGTGGAGAATAGAGACATCTCTTTAACTTTGAGAAGTTAAGTATCTTTAATCACTAATATGATTTTAGCATGATAACATTAGTGGTGATGATACCTTCATTTCAGCAGAAGGGATAATTTTATATCTCGAAGACACTTATTTCCATAAAGAGAATTTCCTGGCTTACATGATGGACCAGAACCCCCACCAGTACAAATTCGTTTTCCTTAAATTCTTTGCTGTTCAGAAACTTCAGATATTTGTGCTTCTAATGATAAATAAGTACAACAATTAGGTTCTTTATGGATGTCACTTCCCTTTTCCTTTAGTTGTTTGGGGCTCACCATGAGTATGTGTCCAGTAGCTACACTGCAGTTACTTTCAGGTACTGAAAGGAATACTTTTATCCAAGCTGGGCTTAGATGGTGTTGGTTGCTTATGATAACCCTTATGTCAGACTCCTGTAAAAGGGATATGTGAGAGGACATTTTAAAGATATTTAATGGGCCTGGGGATTTAAAATCTGTGGTCAACCCTTTTGCACTAAGACACTGATGGAAGTTTGCCCTTCCAGAGCTTGTCTGGCCCTGAGCCCTTTATTCCCTATTTCTGAGTCAGTTGCTTATTGAACATTTTTTGTCCAATTCCTCTTCTTTGAAAGGTGTCCAGGAGGTTAAGGCAAGATGGTGCCAGATTAGTGTGGTCAAAAGCATTTACATCTGAAGATCTACGTTTTGTCAGTATAGAGCAGCATTTAGGTCTGTGAGCTGTACTGCCAGAATTCTTATCAGAACACACCTGGCCCTCTATTTTCTCACACCTTGGGCAAGTTCGTGGGCATAGAGCAGATTTAATCCTTCCTTGCACAAGATGTTTTTCCTAGGTTTGGGAAGAGGTAGAGAGCTAAGTAGTCCAGGCTTTCAGTGAGCTGTATCAGCTCACTGACAGATTTCTGTTATCCACTGAAGTTTCCCTACTTTTTATTTTGAAATTGAAAAGGTGTAAGAGATTATCTGATAGTAATTTAATCCTTGGACCTTTTGGGGAAGATTTGTGATTTTTTCCCACTTCGGCTAGTTTTAGACTTAGAGGGTTAATATTCTTTGTGTTCTACTTCTCCCACACATCTTTCCACAGTGAGGGCTTAATCTGGTTTTGGAATATCATGGGGAAAGCTCTTTGATTCTGGTCACCTTTTGTCTGTGACTTCAGTGGTGACTATTATTTCTTCTGAAAAGTTTACAGAAATTCAAGACCAAATGTCATAAAGTTCCACCTTCCTTGCCATTTTTCTGCAGCAAGGCTCTCTGCAAATCTGTTCAATATTCCTTCCCAAAGTTATACCTGAGTTTTCTTTACATTGACATAGTGGGAAGGTATGTTGAAAAAAACCTTTATTTTTGGTAACTCACTCCTTTCCTGTGTTGCTTAGAGGAAAATGTAAGTCTTTATTTCATAACCATGCTTCATAGACAAAGTTTCCATTTAAAATACATTTAATGAATCTGCTATCCCTTCATTCTTCATGCAAATTACCAGCTAACAAAAATGGCTGAATATGTATGGATACAGCTTATTTTCTACTTGGAGCAACCATAAATTACTTGGTTGTAACTATTCAGCATATTTATATTGTGTATTGATGATCTTTCTAGTTATATGTGTTCCTCTCTTTCGCCCATTTATCATTTTATGTTTTCTCATGCATCTCACAACCTTAATAAAGCTAAAAAATTAGGCAGTCATCTTCATCTGCAGTGCTTAACTTGCTAGTCAAAGAGCAGCAAGGAGTTATATGATCAGTGACTGTGAAGTCATGTGTGTTAAGGAGTCAGTGTTTCATTCCTACGTGCACCATTTTTCAGATTTGTGTTGTGTCCAGAGGAATCATCTTCTGTGGATTTGCTTTGATTTCTTTGTTGTTACTGTACCAGCTCCTATTCCTTTCTTGCAATAAAAATTGCAAACAAAGTAGTGTTGGCTTACATGGCAGTTTACCATTGTCAATGAATATTTTTCAAAGGGCAAAAATATTGGCCATGTTTAAGTGCTCTAGCGGAAAGCGTTTTGGTTACGTAAAGCAATAAAGTAATCGTGACCCATTTTTTCAAACAATGCAGTACATGTGAAATGGTCCAGCAGCTTTTATGGGTTTTCAAAGAACATTTTAATTGCCATTTTTCTTTTGGCAGATTTCTTTGATAAAAGTATAATGCCTTAACTGATGGCATTATGATTCAAATTGTTGTCTGTGCATTTAAGAGGTTTAAGCTAAAACATTTAGTTGCTATGGTTACCTAGCTGAATTGGTAGGCAGATTCATTGGAAAAATCTATCCATAAATGTTAGTGTTCTCTGTGTCTACCTGTAAATTGCTATTATGGTTATTTTTATGCACGGTCAACTGGATCCTGAAATCAGAATCAGTAAGGTTAGTCTTTTTATAGTCCATGTTCTTTCTGAATTAAATTTTATATGTTTTTCCATATTTTACTTTTCAAAATTATCCAAATAACTGGAAAATAATCTGTTCTTGAACAATATAAAATAGAAACATCTTTAAAACTTCAAGTTTTGCCCCACATCGTCTGGTTTTTTTTTGCAGAGCAAATTCAAATACTGGGGACCTGCAACAAGACCAACAAAATTCTGCTGCTGTAGTTTGCGGTTGCCATACAGATAAGCAGCACCATTTCTTAGTTAATTTTTTTGTGCAAATGTTTAGAGACAAACTCTTCTTATATTGTGTAGAGTGCAGGAACAGGGATGTTGGGCATGACACTGACTCTGTAGGAAAAAGAACAAATGATCTACCAGTTCTCCAGTTCTTTTTCTGGGTTTGTGCTGTATCTGGCAGTCCTTTTGTCTGGTCTGAATAGATTTTGGATTACTTCATGTAACTGCGTTTTGTTTGAGTTTTTATTTTCTATTTTATTTCTGATATATGAAGCAGAATACTAACGAAATGTAATGATACTGAGGCACTGCATTTTAGGATGTTAGGAGTCTTGACAGTACTTTGGATGTCATAGCATGAGATAATGCCTCTTCACTGAGAGGAACTGAAATGTTGGCTCTTTAGTTTTTCATTCTTCATGTGTGAATTTTTCAATTCTCACACTTGGGGTCTAGCTCATAGTTGTCTTCTTCCAGAACAGGCCTGATAAACCTTGCTTTAAAACTCTTCCTCTTGAGTCAGTCAGTCTGAGAGCTCTCTCCTGGACAGGGGCCAAGAGCAGTGCCTCCCCAGCTTGCTTGGCGCTTAGTTTATAATAAATGACACCTGTTTTGTCAGCTTGGCAAGATGGAAAATTGTTTGTGGATATCCATACCAGGCTGTTCTTTTCACCTTAGCTTAAACACAACATCTCATTTGATGCTACAGCAATACAAATTTAAGTTCCTGTTGGTATAAGGTTAATCCAAACAGTGAATGCTCAGTACTACTGAAAACGATAACAAATGGTTTTGAAGAGCTTTTATACTTATGGAATCAATTACTCATTTATCCCAAAGATACACTTCATTATATTGGGAGTATGTTCTCTTTGGTATTTTAAGCAAAGAACAGCTCTGAAGGGCAAATATGGAGAAAAATTATGGCTTTACTTTTTGCTTTTAAGGAATCATTTATTTGCCTCAGTTCTACGTGATCAAACCAGAGGTGTTTGTTGGCTATAAATTGTACGGTAAAGAAATGGAAAAACTGCTGACAGTTCAGACATTTATGAGAAAGAATTTGAAGTATACACAGTATCTGTGTTATTGCTTCTTTTTAATGGATGTTTTCAGTATTCTTGACGCATGGGAAATAAAAGTCAAGAGTGACCTACAATAGTACAGGCAGAAACTACTGGAGAAAAAAACCAAACAAACCAAAACCAAGAAGAGATTAAATACCAGCAGACGCTGCACTGCATAATCACAGTTGGAACTGTGCAAGAGAGTGCAAAATAAAACAGTGGGCAGCCTAACTTTAATTTCCTGTACTTTAGTTAATATATTAAGTTGTATTTAATGATTTCATGTAATCATTAGTTTATGTTTGTTTACTCTTCTGGGAGCTTGATCAAATAAAGTGAAGAATTTCATTTTTATCCAAACAGAGCTTGGATATTTATTTGACTCTTCCCCAGAAGCAAAGCTTGTAAATTTTATTTTAATTTAGTAGAATACAATGTTATTTTGCTAATGAATTGAATTCTTCTGAAATGCAATGGTTTGCTAACCGATTTATTTTAGTCTTGTTATGTTGCAAATGTGTCAAACTTTATGAAGGTGTCTTCATCAAAAAGAGTATATATTTGTCTTTATAGCTTATATTTAGATTTTTCACTGTATTTCATAATTGCTTTTTTTCTCCATTGCTGTCATAGAGGAGTTGAAATAATCTCACTAAGTATGAAACTAGTAGCAGGTATTGATCTACTAAAAATTTTAGTTCAGAGATTGAGTTGTTTAGGTGCTCAGCAGAATCCTCCCTCTTTGAACTACAAGCAGCCTGACTTTTGGAGTGGAGATGCTCTTGGGAAATTGTAAAGGACTTAAATGCTTGGATTTTATGGACCTTTTTTGCCTGGAGATTGCTAAACTGAAGGTCTGTTTCTGTCAGGATCTTCAGACTAAACAACCAGTTATGAGAGATCAGTTTTCCACTCACAAATGCTTTACTTCTAGTTTCAGACTTGGTCATCATTTTCTGTGATGAATTTTCACAAATCCATCTTGATTTTGTGACTCTGTGATCATCTGAGCTGGTTGACTTTCATCTTCTAGCTATGCCAGAATTTTCTAGATGTTCTGAGAGAGTAAAGTAGTCCTGTAAAACATTAGTTTATCCTGAATCTTCAACTTCTCCAGGTGTAAGAGCTGTGAAGTCATTCTCATCCCTGAACACTGCTTTGATTTCTTTAGCTTTTTCCTGAGTCTGTCTATCTTTAGATCTGAAAGACTGCCAAAATGTATTTATGCTATTCCTTAACCTGTGTTTAATTAAGATGGGAATAATTTCTCCTGTAATTAGACGTTTGCATTTGAAGTTTGTTGTCTCTTCCCAAGCAATGATAAACAAGAGCAGAAGGACTCTGCTACCTAATGTTTCCAAATCTCTCACTATTAAGCCATCATCAGAAGTTTGAAAATTGAGTTTATTGGATAATCTTATCCCTCTTTTCTTACTGGATCGGACTACTGCTGTTGTTCTTTGTCCCCTGCAGACTCCAACATGGTTTTATTTTTGTTTGTTTGCCCATGTGCTGAGAATCTTCTTGCTGATTGTCTTCTCTGTGTTAACAAACCTAGTTAACAAACTAGTGGCACAGATGACTAGGAGTTATATACACATCTTTAAGGGTCAGAATTTTGTTTAAGGAAACATATCAGTAATTGCAATATAATTGGAGCAGAACTCATGAGACTAATGATTCAGAAGATGTTCTACGAAACGTGGCAGTGATTTTAAAAAAGAACATGGAAGCAAAATACATGGAGTTAATATTTAACTTTCCCAACACTAGCTTATAATATTCATGAATTTCTATGCTAGCATTGGTCAAGAGTTTCATATACCCAAGCAGTGTACATGTAACCCTTTAAAGTTAATGATAGTTTTAGCATGTATTTATGGGTTTATATTTTTGCAAGGTGTTGTGTGATTGGATTTGAAAGAGAGAAGTTCTTTTAAAGGGTTTCCCTTAAGCTGTTTTTTAAAAGCTCCTAATTTGCATGGATAAATTTTGAATGTACAAGTGCATTCATATTTGTAAGAATAAATGTTTTTCTGCTAGTGAGTATCCCAGGTTAATTCACCATTCAGAAACAGTTCTTAACATGCTAAAAATGTGCATACTCTATATTTCTTGCCTCTCTAACACTAGGTAAAGCATTTGTGGTTTACATGTTGTTCATTTTCTGCTTCACCTGCTGTTTGTAGCCTTGACAAGAAACCAGTGTGTTGAGTACAGAGAACTGAGAATCATAATTCCACCTTGAAAAAAAAATTTAAAGTTTGTTGGTTTGTTTGTGGGTTTCTTTGTATCAAACAATCCTACTGTTTATGTGCAAATTAAGATGTGAAGGGTTTGTGTTTGCAAACCCTGCTATGCTCATCATGCTGAATAAGTCTAGTTATCTTCATTCAGGTGAAGTAAAGTTGGCTCTTGTATGTAGCTGCATGAAGCAATTGCATTATCAAGAGAAGAACTGGGCTAAGTCAAACTGTAGTCTATAGTTCCTAATAAGGAAAATGAATTAGACTAAAATTATTATCACACTGGTATTGACGATCTTGGTTTATTAATCCTACAGTGAAAAAATGTCTAGAAAGTTTTACTGGCAGACAATTACAGGCTGTACAGTTTCAGTAGAGCACATGCACATCTAGCTGCTTCTGCCAGCAAAATGTAAGTGTAGATTAGAATGGATATCCAAGCAAGAGAATTTATAAAATTGTACTGATATGTCCAGCTAGTTCTGTGAGTATTAGCATAATTTCATTCCCTCTAAAATGCAGAAAATTCTTACAAAGAGTGTGTACAAGTGTTGTGTATGTATGTATCTATCTGTATCTCCAGTTATTCGTTATATTTTGGTAGGTAGATGTGTGCATGGATTGTTCATGGCAGATAAAGCTCAGTAGTCTCTGGAACACTGCAGTTAATGAGAATATTATGAACTTGGAATTATCTGTGTTATAGTAGGCTTGCAATTGTGAGCTAAAACTGATTAAAGTTGCAGTATGATAAAAGATCTTCCAAACCCCTACCATTCTTTTATTTATAAATCATCAGTAAATTAGTTTGACTCTCAAAGATATAAAAAGGGATGATAATCCCAATTGGTGGTGTAATGTTGTAGTTTAAGAAGGACATGCCTTTTGTTGTATTTTGAATGATAGATACACAACAGAGCAGTAACTAGAAAGTAATTCTTACAGTACCTTTTATGTCTCTCACTTTGAGATTAAGCATGTTGTTAAAATACAACCTGAAACACCTTCCTGAGAAAGAATGAATTGTGTATTCACTAATCACCTAACTGCCTACTGTTTAGTGTGACCAGCACATAGTAGCTGCTGTCCATCCTTGAAAGTTGTTAGCAATTTATGAGATAATAAAAAGCTTGCACATTTGGTGTTGGGATTCACAGCTGAAGGAGAAATTATTCAACATGTTGCCTTATTCTTAGATTTTTACTGTAATTGTTCAGCATATTCACCATCTGTCCAAGTGACTCATGCCTCTGGCTGTACTTCTGCCAAAGTAAAGATTCTGGACAGTCATGGAGTATTCATAACAAAAATGTGAAGTGTTATGAAGTGAAAAATGAGATAAGCTTCGAGTTATCTGTCCCTTTATCTTCTTTACTTTCTTATAGTTTTCATTTATTAAAATTTTACTGTTCAAATTGTTCAGACAAATATTAGTTGACTTGAAATAGTAACTAATTTCTGATGTGTGGCTTCCATGCCACATATTATGGCTAGCAAAGGAGACAACACTTAATTTCTTCTCTACTGCATAATATAGAAGGATTTAGGTTGGAGAAGACCTTTGAGTTCCTGAAGTCCAACCATTAACCCAGCACTGCCAAGTCCATCACTAAATCCTGTCCCTAAGCACCATGTCTATGTGTCTTTTAAAAACCTCCAGAGATGGTGACCGAAGCACTTCCCTGGGCAGCCTGTTACTATGTTTTACAACCCTTTCTGTGAAAAAAATTTTCCTAATACCCAATCTAAACCTCCTCTGGTGCAACTTGAGGCCTTTTCCTCTGGTTCTGTCACTTGTTATATGGGAGAAGGGACCAACCCCCACCTGGCTGCAACCTCCTTTCAGGTAGTTACAGAGAGCAGTAAGGTCCCCCTTGAGCCTCCTTTTCTCCAGGTTAAACAACCCCAGTTCCCTCAGCCTCTCCTCCTAAGACTTGTGCTCCAGACCCTTGACCTCTCTAGACCCAGCTTCATTGCTGGTTGCTTATAATAATTATATATATATCTTATATAGAGAGTTTAAGATGAACCTTCGTTATAATGATTTGTGTTGTTTTTACAGGATGATATGACCTAAAGATCCCAATCATTTTTAGGCTATTGTGCTTGGTAAGATATCAATGTGATATATGAAAACTACCTGGGCAGCTGGAAACTATTTTGGCATTTTAAGTCAGAGCTTGAAAATTTTAGGACATGTAAACACCTTTTGTCTGACTGCCACCTCCAGGTTATTGTCTAGAACAACTAATTCAAACGTAGGCTTCATATCTGCAAGCACATCTCTTACGTATCTGTAGTCTTGTTCAGCTCATTAGGTCACTTACACTTCCTGCAAGTTACATCCATTGGGAATATTTTCCGTGTTTATTTTCATCTAAGGGTTTTGTTCTGTATTTTTTAAGGTTTAGTCCATTTGAAAGGGAGGCCACATTTAGTAACAACAGGATCTCTGTTGGTGACAACATACCTCTGGCTTGTGCCGTGTTAATTCTGTTCTCAGAGATGAATTTGTGGCAGCTGTGCTATAAAACCACCTCTTGCATTGTTTTTATCAGCACCTTCCCATTTTGCTGTTAGTTATAATTAAACCCATAGTATTAATTTGTATGTTTATAAAAGCTGAATGTCCTAATTCTTTCTTTTATTGGTTCAGGCTATGTTTGATGCTTTGTCCAATCTCCCTGAGTGGTATGGTATTAAAGAAATGCAAGCAAATTGGATAGGTGACTGCACTGGTTGCTTTCTTGACTTCTTGCTAAAGGTGAGCCAGAAATTTCAAATGATGCTATCTGTTTGTGCTGACTGCAACCCCTGAAATGCATGATGGAAATGGATTTTCAGATCTCAAAAGCTTGAAACCTACTGAAAGAGATTATTATTATATTCATGCCCAGTCAAGCACAGATTTCTGAAGAACAGCACTTTTGGGTTGAAGAGATACTCCCTGCTATCCTTCTTAGGAAAGGGTTTGTGTGTTCAAGTGGATGCAAATTGGCTGTGTGTGTTTATACCAAAATACATGCCAACTAATAAGCATTCCGGAAAGCCAGGACGCTTAGGGGAGCAATGCCAAGACCAATATCAAGTGGCACTGCACAAGTCAGCTGGTATCTAGTTGGGCTTTCACTCCTCTCTGCATGACACCTTCTCTGTCAGAGCCAGGCAAGCAAGCCACTTTGCTTACATTTGTCCATAATTTCATTTACTATATACGATAATTAAAATAATGGAAACCACACCATTAGGTAGTAGTGGAGCTAGGAGAAGTCTAGATAGAAAGAGAGCAGATGAAGAAAAAAGAAACCTGAAGAAAATTATAATTATCTGCAAAAGGACTTAAGATTTTCCCATTTTTTTCAAGAGATGCAAAAGTCTTCATGAATATGACAGTGACAGAAGAGATTATCAGAGATCCTGGTCAAATTTCAGCCCTCATGCCTAAAAGATTTATTGTGCTTATTTACTCTGGTCTAACATTTAAAAAAGTGACTTCTTATTTTGAAGTACTGAATTTTTGGGAACTTCAAATTGAGACAGTTTAAACCTTCTCAATACCTATGATTTTCACCCTGTTAGAAGACACATTTTTTTGAATTGAAGTTGTTTTATCAATTCTTTCTGAATATGTGTATCAATACTTATAACAGAAAAATCTATTTCTAAGACCCCCATACACTCCACAGTTAGTTGACCTAAGATATAAATCCTGTTGGTAGTTTCAGGTGATAATTCTGAAGCTGGTTTTGAACTTTATTGCTCATATTTTATGTCCAGTTATTTTAATGTTGTGTCACCTTGTATTATTTTAGTTCTGTACATAAGTCACAGCATTGACTTTATCAGAGATGTATGGTGGAAAGCCATATGGTAGCTAAGAAAATCTTAAATTCTCATTAGATTCCAGAGGTGACATCTCATTTCTGTTTCTTTGGAAACAGGGCATGCATATTAAAAGGGAATAGGATTCCAGGTTGCTTAGCCAGGGATTGAATCTAGCTCAGTAGCACAATGTAATATTGCACATGATTTTAGTATTATATTTTTATACCTATATTTGGATAAACTGAGGCAAGACTGTAAAACACCTTTCTCAAGACCTTGAAAGTAAGTTTTGTCAAGGTTTGATTCCAGAGAAGTCCTATAGTGGGAATGTGTCTGCCTTTGATATTAGGAACTGTGTATTTCTGCAGGATGATGTAGACTCATTAGTTGCATAAGAAGGAAGAGGGATCTAAGAACACTGCACTTCCAGTGGGAATTTTTTTTCTCTTTTTCAGGTTAATGGTAAAGTAACAGGAGAGAAGCTAGCAGCTTACACCTATACGCCTGAAGCCATTTATGGAGCTTCCCATTTATATGTCTTACCAACTCACAGACTGCTACATGGGAATAGCAGTCTCAGGGAAGTCCTTCAGAGGGAGTTCATCCCAGGAAAAGGTGATATTTTTCTCATACTGCGTTTTGTTGTAGAAGAGCAACAATTTTAGAGAATGAGCTTTAAAGAATGTGTGTCAAGCTGAGCAGGAGCTGTTCCCATTGAGAGGGAACAGTTCTTTTGATTCTTGGTATATGTCACAGTGTGTCACATCAGCCTGTCCTGGCTTCAGATGTGGTGAGAGCCGCTACACTAGAATTCTTCTTTTTATGATGACTATAACACTTCGTAGTATATAAAAGCAATGGAGTAGATTCTTGTTTCCTCCTGTACTAGAAATGATTAGTCCAACTTTGACAGTCAGCCTATTGGAAAATCTCACATCTATATGGTAATTGGTCATTAGCACTAAGACAACAAAACCAGCTCTTGCACCTAGGATGATTTCTTCCTGTTGTAAAGAATATAAAGAGGTGAATTGATTGCTAATATATAGCAAAGTAGTTCAATGATAGATAGCAAAATAATATTTTGCTGTGCAGATCCTTAGTTAATACAAGACTCTCTAATGGAGTAAATTCAGTGTCCCTATGGCAGTTCATGACACGTACAGGAGACACAAAAAAGTGACAGTTCTTCACTTGTTGTTAACTGCTTTCCTGAAGCCTCTACCGCCAATTCTGCCTGTATTTATCACCCATGGCCGAATACTTTTTGGTGTTTGTACAACCTGAAAATTACAAGAGTACATACAATGTATACTGATGTCAACAGCAGATTAGTATGAATCTTGGGGGAAATTGTGTTGGTTGCACAGAACCTACTTTATTTTTGACTGCTTCATTTCTGTAACCTTAAAAGAGTTTGCTTCCTAGCAGACAAAAAAAGCAGAGCCTGATTGTGTTAAGTATGTAGAGCCCTTGTCTCAGAGGTAAGCAAAGCTTGCAGAATTTTGGAGAACTGATTTGCAGTTCTGGCAGTTCAGCCAAATCAAAACACTAACCACAGAAACACACATCCATGCACATGTCTGTATCTTCGTTACATTTTGTGCTTTAAGCCAAACCACACAAGTGCAAAATTTACTTTTAATAAGAACACCAGGATACTTTTTGTATTGGTTTTTAAGTGGAAATACTTGTAAATCTTTTCTTTGTCTGTTAACAATAAACTTATAGCCTTTAGTTGAGCTAAATTAAGAAAGTCTCAGTTGGAATAATGATGACTGTGACTCCTCAAAGAGGCACAATTTCAGAATCATAACTGCTATTTTGTACTCCTGCTACTTGTAAATATAGTTATGTGCATTCTTCAGATGAAATTGGCTGATATTTCTTACTGTTTCTTGAAGCACAGACTGATAGTTTCCAAAGAAGACAACATAAAAGGAGAATTTCTACATGACCTTTCAGGTTTACATTTCAGCCATGGTACATATGAAAGGTCAATGATGGTATTTAAATCAAAAGAAGTTTTGAATGGCCTTGGATTTCACATTAACCAAGATTTTTTAAAGAAAATACCAGTAACATTAACTTTTTAATTTAATTAAGTGTAATTGTTTTCTCTTCAGTGGAAATAGTCATGTAACTTCCTTTCTTCACTGTGTTCTCATTTGAATAATTAAGAGGGTGTGATTTTATGCTTTCTTGGAGAGGAAAAAAAAGCTGGTGTATGCCAAAGTAACTGAAAATTCTAATACCTTTACTCTTGGAGTACAGGTCCATAGTTTAGGCTATTTTTACTTAAATAGATGTGAGCAACCAGTTTTCAAACATTCAGGCTTTTTGCCTAGAAAAATTTATGTTAATTTAGAAGCTGGTAAGTCTTCTTGTTTTGACTGTGTGTGTGGTGTCTGAGATAAAGATTTGACCCTTATTCATTATCTCATTAATAATACCATGCATACATTACTTTACATTTGTGACCGTAATATCATCTCTTTTCAGCAGTGATGGTAGTGATGTGAGCAAATGAGCCCAGGAAAGAGCACCTTCATAAACTGGAGTTATTATTTTGGGTTCAGGCATAAAATGAAAATTATCACTGGGTGGAAAAGAGAAGTTATTTTTAAAAGCAGACTGTCCTACCCACTCAGCTTCCTGTTCATGACGCTTTTTGGTTAGTTGCTTTTAAAGAATGAAATTATTCCTTTTGTACTTTTCTTGAACAGAGAAGGAAATCTGTCTGCAGTGGTTTGAAAGTCAGAATTTTTCCCTAGAATATGAATACCTCAGACGTCTGAAATTAAAAAAAAGTATTAGTTGGAATTAATTAAATAAATAAATATATCATTTGTGTCAAGAGAAGTGATGAGATATAGCAGGCCTCTCAAAATTGCTGTTACTTTATTTCAAGCAGATTTTATGCACTGCAATACAAGCCTAAGAAATTGTTGCAGGCAAAGTGGGAGCTTCAGACAAAGTTTGTTAGAGAAGCTCTTCTGCTGAGTCCCGAGGTGCAGAAAGAACCCTCTTGCTTTCTAAACTCCTCAGAGAGGAGCCTGGTGTGGCTGGATCCAATCTTAGCCCCAGACTTTGTCAATGGTTTATGTCTAAAGGATTATATGGATGTAATTGAACCTTTGTACAACTTTGTCCTGCAGGGATTAAGGATGGCAAACCAGATATATTTATATAAATCTATATGATTTATTAGAATTATTAAACAAAAAGGTTTTAATCAGAATTATTTACTACACAGTATAGAAGGAATAACAACTGGCAGTCTAGAGCAATATTGAAGCAGTATTAAAGCAATTGTATTAAAGCTAGAAAAACAATTATTAAGTAGAGATTGGTGTTACTCACCCATACCAATGACTGTGGGCAAATCTCTTTTGCTCAGCCTCAAGGAGTAACCTTGAGGGGCATCCCCACTCAAGGGAGGAATCCTCATGCATACACTCCAAGAAGAGGTATGTTAGAAGACCCTACCCTTAAAATTTGGGACTGGTCTTTTATAGTAGTAAAGTGATTGACTGTCAGTCAGATGTCTCCAGGCTGTGTCAGCTCAGCAGCTTTAGATAAGTTATCAGTAGTAGTGTTTGTTTGTTCCTTTACCAGTTTTACCATACTCTAAGAAGAGGTTAGAAGACCTTACCCTTAGAATTTGGGACTGGGCTTTCATAGTAATAAAGTGATTGACTATCAGTCAGGTGTCTCCAGGCTATGTCAGCTCAGCAGCTTTGGATAAGTTAGCAGTAGTATCATTTGTTTTACCATATCTTTATCACACCCTCATGATGTTTAACTTTGGGGTTGACGAGTCAGACTGGTTTCAGCATCATTTCAACACCAAAAGCAGCATGAAGCCCCTTCTCCATTTCTCAGTGATAGCTTTGCAAATAGGGCACTTAT
>NW_008662069.1:46535-66319 GCF_000695815.1 Acanthisitta chloris
TTGAAGAGAGTTGGAAAGAAGATCTTAGCAGCCCAGATTTTAATTATTTTAATTATCATCAACTTAAAGGCACTGAAAAAGTTAGACATAGGTCCAAATTGAGATCTGGGGTTTGAATCCTCAAAACTTAGACCATTCAGATTTGGTTTTCTTTTTGCCAAGCCACTCAAACTACACATTATAAATCAATTTCAGTTTATCACAATTCTCACTCTTGATTCTCTCCTCTCTCCCCTTCCTTGTGGACACTGGGTTCCTCCTCTTTTATATGATTATGAATATTGTGTTTGGAAACCAGTAGGTTACGTAGGTGTGATTTTTAACACTGGTCAATATTTCGTATGCTCTGTAGTTCTTCTGTAGGAAAAGAAAATCATAAAGACATATGCTCCCCTTCAGTTTCATCTGAGTAATTGGATTTTTTTGGTGTAAGTTTGTAATAATATATGCTACTATATAAATCAGGACTTACTAGAGTCAATTGATACAACTTTGCAACAGGCCTGAATTTTGGTCAAGGACTCATTTTTTTACATTGTAATTGAAATCTTACTCTGTTTTTATTCAGGTGCTGGTTATAAGTAGGTTTTCTGATAATGAAAATTTATCAGTCTGACTTACTGAAGACTTTGATCATCTGAGCTTTTTAGAAATGGGATTAGGTTTTTTTAACCTTCTTTTTAAAGACAATTGTAATTTAAAATTCATGTATGTTTAAGATAAACTGAGTTCTAGTGGTAAGTCATGTTCTTAGCGTATCTTCTGTCATATTTTACTTACCTGATCATTACATTTGTTTTCAGACTCACTCACTTCAGTGACAGCTGTGAATTTGCTTACCAATCAGGAGATTCCTGTAGTCATCTCAGCAAAAACCAATTTTGATAATTTTCTTGATACTAAAATAGGTATGTGACATTAAATGTGTAAGTGGAATACTGTGGTTTTCAGTTGCTGTGATGGAGCACAAGATGCCGTTGTGGTAAATCTTTGAACACAGAGACTCTCTCCTGGACTTCAGAATTCTGTTCTTCATTAGTGAAGAAGGAAGGGAAAAGTAGCTATGTGGAATCTGTCTGGGGAAGAAATTTACAGGATGATAAGTTTAAGTTGAAATATTATAAAATTAGTGCATTTAATGAGCTAAATTTGAGGATCTGCATATCTTAAGAGAATAAATTACCTATAGCATATGTGTTTGGCTCTCACCATCCTTAATCAAAACAAAACTGTGCCATTTTTTGACATAAATATTTTGCAAACAAGCCTAACTTTTAGCGGTTTTTTGTTTTTTATGTTTGCATAAATTTTGTGCATCCTTACAGATAAATGTTTCAGACAGTAAATGTACAAAACTTCCAAGTTTGATGTTCATCTGATAATATTTGTGTTGAGGCCAGTAAAATAGTTCTGGACAGGTAATAATTCTTTTCAGGTAGTCTTAGACAGTTATCTTGCTTCTCTTTTTAAAGCTGTCCCATGGAACTGTCTGTCAGACTCCTTTCCTGCTTAGGGAGCCTAGTTCCCCAGCTTGGGCAGCTAAGTTCATATGCTTAGATAATATGATTGTCCTTATAAGTAAAATTAGAAATTGTACTAAGTTTTAAAAACAGTGTTCATTTTAACCTGCACACACTGAACATTTTGTTTACTCTTGTGCTTTGCTATGGTCTCATCTCAGCTGCATCGAGAAGGCAATGTTCTGTGCCAGTCTGTACTGGTTTTGGCTGGGGCAGAGCAACTTTCTTCACAGAGGCTAGTATGAGGCTATGCTATGGTCTCAGCTGC
Organism: Acanthisitta chloris; assembly: GCF_000695815.1. NCBI lineage: Eukaryota > Metazoa > Chordata > Aves > Passeriformes > Acanthisittidae > Acanthisitta > Acanthisitta chloris. The sequence goes on from NW_008662069.1 coordinate 48,324, forward strand.
ATCGAGAAGGCAATGTTCTGTGCCAGTCTGTACTGGTTTTGGCTGGGGCAGAGCAACTTTCTTCACAGAGGCGAGGCTAAGGCTATGTTTGGGATTTGTGCAGAACACAGGGTTGATAATGCAGAGATGGTTTTGCTATTGCTGAGCAGAGCTTACACAGAGTCAAGGCCTTTACTGCTTCCCATACTGCCACGCTGGCAAGGAAGTTGGGGATGCATGGGAGACTGGGAGGAGACACAGCTGGGACAGGTGACCCAAACTGACCAAAGGGATATTCCATACCATATGACATCATGCTCAGTATATAAGGTGGGAGGAAGAAGGAGGAAGGGGGGACATCTGGAGTGATGGCGTTTGTCTTTCTGAGGAACTGTTACAGGTGATGGGACCCTGCTCTCCTAGAAATATAGGAAGAAAAGATTTCTTCCCTGTTTCCACTACCTTCCTTATCCCTTAACTCCCTTTATTGCCTACCTATTGCCAACACTTCTTTCCTGTCCTGGGGCTGCTGCTTTCACCACTGCCAATACTGGCTGTTCTCGCACAACTGGACTGGATGAGACCAGTTGACTGTACAAAAATGTCTTGGATGACTCTCACAGGACTAATGGAAATTATCCACTTGGGCTGTATACCTTAGTTACAATGTGCCCACAGCTTGCACTTTAGATATGAATCTGCTTTTGAGAAACAGAATCTTTTCTTATCTCAGAGAAGCCAAATAATTGAGATACCTAATCTTATTTTTCCTTGAAAGCTTCCAGCTTGCTCACTGGCACATACCTTGGCCTTATGTCTGCTGAAGAGAGCCCAGCTCTTCCTGGGAAGTTGTGGATGCCAGCTGTTGAGCTTTGCCAATGTACATTAATAGCATCATCTTTTCAAAAGAAGGCAGACAAAAAACTGAGACCTGCTTTTTCCCATTTGTAGAGCATATTGTGAAGCCACCTGTTGCAGACTGCAGGGCTCTTTAACAAATGAAGATACATGCATTATTCTATAGTAGAGCCTTGAAATGGCAAGAGTATACATCTGCGGGAAACATAAAATAGCAGTTCCATATTTTGCTAGTTAGGGAGTTATTTATCACAGGGGAGTTTTGCTTGATTTTCTTTAGTTGCCTGCTTCCAAACTTATGCATATTGGCAGAGATAATGTATAGCAGGCATTTCATTGCCAGAACAAAGATGATTGTTAAACTGCTTTGGAGTGAAGTAGTTTGTATGTTAAGAATTCTAATGTGCTCAGCAAATACTTTGAGAGTTTTTGTCTGTAGTTTTCACCAACTTAATATGGGCATTGGCTTGTTGGAATCAGTTTCTTTGCCCTTTAAAGGTGACAGCAATTGTGCAAGACTGTTCAAATTATTAACTAAATTATCACTGATAGGGGGAAATAGGCAGAAAGGTGTATCTCTGTGGAAATAATAAATCTGTTAGTATCTCAGTGGTATCTCAGAATACATGTGAAAACAAAGCGAAGAAATTTCTTAGTTCACTGTGAAAGGTTACTGTCCAGAGCAGAACCAAAATGTATGACTGTCCCAGACAGTAAGATGCAGCAGGAAATGTAGCATCATGGGCCTTAAATACTGTGACTTCTGTAACTGACTTGAATAGCACTAGGAAGTCTTCTCACTAGTTATACTCTGAATAGAAAATTGTTTTGATACAAATTGTTTTCCTGAGTTTATAAACAAATTGCATCTTTCATAATAAGTTAAAGGGATAGTAATGTTAGAGACTCATGGTACATTCTAATAAACTATGGAATTAGAAAGAAATTAAATTTTACTATTGAAACAGGAGGATTATTCCAGCTGTTTTTTAGTATGTCATTCTCATATTAGTAAATATAATTAAAGTTTGTATTATTTAAATATATTTATGTAATATATAGCTGTGTTGAAAATTCTGTGACTCTTTCCAAATTTTGTAGATCTATTTTTAGTTTTTTCAGCCTTTTCTACAGTAGGACGTTGATGAACATTTGAATTACAGAGGAACTGAGAATACATTTGTAATTATTGCTGTTTGAATTTCACTGCTTAAGGAATATGGAAATATTTTATTTGTTCTTAGATTATTTTTAACTCCTTTGGACAAGCATAAGTTATTATAAAGATAATGTCATTGAAATGAATTTTTTTTCCTCTAACTGATGATTGATGTCCATGTTACTCAATCCCAGAACTGATTTATTTTTTCATCCCTCCTAGGAATTCCTAGTACTAGTGCAGAAGATGCTGCAGTAGCTAAGAATCTGGGAATTTCTTTCACTGAAGTCATTGAGACATTGCCAAATGGTTTGGAGAAGGTCATTAATTCTGCAGAGGTGGGTATACAAGTATGAAGTTCTTTCCAACTTAGAATAACAATGCAAACTAAATCAGTTTTCTCTAGAGTGCCTAAATACTTTGTATGATTAAAGAGTGGGGTTTTTTTTAAGAATCAAGCCAAGCTTATGCTATCAAATTTCTAGGAATAGTTTAATAATGAAATATGTTGGCTCTGCTGCAGCCATAAAACAAGTTTTTCCATTTGTACATGAGAGTAAGATTGTACTTTCCTCTGTATTGATCTGAGTTCTATAATGAAAACAGAATAATTTTACCTATGTTAAAAGTTGATTCTTATTTCATCATCTCAATATGTTTTTAAGCTAAATATTAACATAATAGTCCTTTTTCCACATATTCACTGAAACATGGTTTAAGCATTTATGGTAACATATCTGCCTCAAGTGACATAGAAATCTTATCTTTAGATACAGCTCTTGAAAAATGGTATTTGATAGCAGACACAAAGCTCATATTCTGTTATGTGCCAGGTAGTGTCTATGTGATTAAGATGCATGTGAAAGCAAGAATAGAAAAACCAAGAATGAGCACAGGAGAAAGCTATTTTAATGTTTGCATTTCCTCAGTCTCTACTTTATGTTGGTGATGGAATTCTGGAAATTTTGGCATACAGCAACTGGTAAAAATACCAGCAGTAAGTGCAAATATCTGTCAGTAAAGGCTGAAGGGTCTACAAGACTCTCAGCCTTGTTCTTTTCAGGCCATCAAGAAGATTACCCTTTAAGCAAGAGGGTTCAAATGTCTAGCTGGTATGTGAATAGGCTTTTGGATAGAAGAATGTTAAACAGTGGGAAGGGAGAAATTATTATGAGGCTCATAAACTTTGACTCTTGGAAATTGCATTTATGACTTTTTTGTCTGTTCTTGCATTTTCACTGACAGCAAGTATAAATCTTTCTTTCTTCGTCTGCTTCTCTTTTTTTCTTTTTTTTTCCCAATCAGATCACAGGCATGACTCGGCAAGAGGCTTTAAAAGCTGTTACTCAGCAGGCCAAAAATAAAAGAATAGGTGGGGACCTAACGAGTGACAAATTAAGAGACTGGTTAATATCTCGACAGCGATACTGGGGAACACCTATTCCAGTCATTCACTGCCACACATGTGGCACTGTGCCCGTACCTTATGAAGACCTACCTGTGGTGTTGCCCAATGTAACCACCTTCACAGGAAAGGGAGCCTCACCTTTAGAAAGTGCTCCAGAATGGGTGAACTGTTCCTGCCCAAGGTAAGCCAGCGCTGCATTTGCTGCAGCCTGGGAGATATCACTTTGTACCTGCTTTTTCTTGTGCTCTTAAAAAACATTGACAACGCTCTGCGACAGGATACTACTCCAGAGTGGTGTTTAGTCTGACCCAGCATTTTCCCTTAAATACTCTATAAATCTTTTCTTTTCAACACAAACACCCACTGCTATTTTTTCATAAACTGACTGAGCAAAACTCACTGGTTTTAAGTTGGAAGAAAGAAAACAGGAAAAACAATTATTTTCTCCCTGCTTCCCATTTCTTGACAGTATTTCTCACTTCATTTAGTGCAGTTATGTTAATTATCTTTCACCAGTGCTACTCATATAAAGCTCATAGATTACTGAATTATGTCCTTTTGTTAAGGACAAGAAGATCGTGCTCATTTTCTTGCAATAGTACAACAATAAAGCATTTCCTTGGCTATATAAGTCCTTATCATGAAGAATCACATTCACTGTACATTGCAGCTAACAGTATTTAATTCAGATTGAAAAAGATAGTAAGTACGTACATCTTGTCAATGCTGTAATCCCTGTTTAAGAAAGAAAACAGCCTAAATTAAGTAGTGAGAGGTATGTTGTGAAAATTAGTCGTCTGATCTTCAGGGCTGCTTAAATACTCTGTACACTGAAGTGTGCATATGGGTTCTGTAGAAGGAACTGGTAGAACATGAGGTATCCCAGAGAAGTTTTTCATCAGCAGTGCAACACAATACTGCTGCTAAAGACTGACCAGATGGCAATTAGGCTGCCAGGCAGGGGTATCAGGAATATAAATTGTGTTAGGGCTCTCATTGATAATGCAGCAGATTCATATCATCTAACTTTATTTTAATATTTAATAGGTAGAATGTCAGTGTGGGTTTAATTTCTGGTTAGAGAGCTTATGCACAGCAGTTCCATGGGTCTCTGGGAGCATATATTTTGCCCTTTGTTGATAACATATATGTTTTGTAGAACACACATTTACTTCTATGTTTCTGCTTAGGAAATTTCTACATAGGAAATTTCTTCTGCACAGAATTAGTTTCTTAGCCTAAAATGTTCCACTTCGCTGAAATTAACTCTTTTTTTTTATTCTTACCTTAATTGGCTTCTTAATTCTTGCCTGTTTGACACCTGTTTCAGCATTGCTCATCCATATGTCTGCTACAGTTTCAAACCCTTTGAGCTAATCCTTTGAGCATAATCATCTTTACTTTTCCTTGCTCTGAGAAGTTACATCATCCCTTCTTTAGTCCTTCTCTCCAGTAATAGGTTTTTTTTATTGGTTGCATTTAATATCTAGAATTAATAAGGCAACCCAGACGGAAAGACACAAAAGTCTGAGATTATTTGAGTGACAATAATGTTAGCAATCATATATGGAAGGAGATGCCCAATTTATTCATTGTTACACAAGTCCAGGTAATTGTGTTAGTTGTCTGAAGACTGTCTAATGAGATTACAGTATTGTTTCTGTAATCACAATATTGATATAAATTGTATAAACTTTGGAAGATGCCCAGGCTGTCTCTGTGCTAGTGAGCTATGTCCACTTAGAGCACAGAGGCACGAAGCAAGATAATAATTATGGTTCAATGACTGTAAAGTATTCTTGCTTTTGACTGAAAAGCCATTCTGTTTCATTCTAATACAGTATTCTTTTACATTTGCCAAGTCTCTGCTTATATGTGCAATTTAATAAAATGATTATTCCATATTAAACAGCAGTAATAAGTAAAAATTCTTTACTACATTGTTCTCATTAAAAGAAAAACTTGCTGATAGAGAAGAACCAGGGGCAGAGACAGAGAGAAGGAAAATATTAAGTGGTGATGGTCTCCTAAACTTGTCTCAGCAAGCCAAGATGAAGTATCAGGCAGAGAGGCAGATACATGTTGCAGCTTGATCGTCAAGCCTGATCAGAGACTAAATATGCAGTTGGAAAGTATTAAATAGCCAGCCCCCATTTATTATGTATGCCTATTATACACAGACATACATTTAAATTTGCATACAATTATAAATTGCATACATTTCTTACGTATTGCCAGTGGTATTTATATACAGGTGTGCCATAGCTTGCAAAGTTTCATTGACATTAGAATATTCCCATTGTTTTAACAGTAAGAGTTTTAAGAGAGATCATTTACAACAAATGGAAGTTTATTAAATGTGATTATTGGCTCCTACAAGCAATTAATATTCAGGCAGAAATTAGCAGAAAGTAACCTGAACTTCTACAGTCTGTTTTTAAATCTGCTTCTCAGGGCTGCCGATATAATTACAAACAGAAATCAATTTGCCTTATTCACAAACTAGAAGACGTTTGCTACATCTCAGTGAAAGCTGAAATTAAGGAAAGTTAATTTTTTCTAGAGATAATAAATGGAATCTGCAAAGACCTTTTTGTACAGACAATCAAGAGAGAGGCAACCACCTGCTCCCTCTGCTAAATGTTTATAAAATTGGTTGTCTGCTGGTACCTAACGAGTGTGATATATATTCAGTACCCATTAACTTTACAGCAAATTACGCTTGTCTGTGCTTTGTGTCTTTTAAAATGGCAATTGTGAAAAATTCCAGGATCAAGAGGACTGTCCAGTGCAGTGCTATCTTCTGCTGTGGCTGAATGTGATGGCTGTTCAGGCTTCTTTTTTACTTAGATTTTGTATGGTTTGGGAAGGAGAGGGCAGGAGTCAGCCCTGTTACTGTTGTTGGATCTTTCCTGAACATGTCACTCTTCATACTGTTTACACCCCTTCAGTTTGCAATCTCAGTGTCTTTGTGGCCTCTGTACATGCTTGTTTTTTTCCAAGCTTGTCACTTATCTAAAAATTGTTTTTCTTCTTCTCTCTCACTCAGGTGTAAGGCAGCAGCGCGGCGAGAAGTCGATACCATGGATACATTTGTTGATTCTGCTTGGTACTACTTGAGGTACACTGACCCTCACAACACAGACAGGTGAGGACTACAAGCACAAGGCCATTGTGGGTAAGCCCACCTCACAGAATAGAAGGTAAAGAAGAGGCCAGACACGCTGGTGATTCCAGCTTCTAACTGCCTTGGCAGAAGGTGGCATAAACCCCTGCACTGCCCTTGTTATGTGCCTGCCCTCTGGCCTGAGCACAGCACAGGGTAGATGATATGGTTTAACCCCAGCCGGCAACTAAGTACCGCAGCAGCTGTTCATTCAATATTATTATTGTTGTTGCTATTATTATTATTAAGGAGAGGGAGAGAGAGAGAAAACCCAAACCAAGTGATGCACAATACAATTGCTCACCACCCACTGACCAATGCCCAGCCCATCCCTGAGCAGTGATCCACAGCTCCTACCCAACTCCCCCCAGTTTATATATTAAACTTGGTGTTCTATGGTATGGAATATCCCTTTGGCCAGTTCAGGTCAGCCCCCCTGCCTGTGCTTCCTCCCAGCTTCTTGAGCATCTGCTCACTGGCTGAGCATGGGACACTGAGAAGCCCTTGGCTTATGGTAAGCACTGCTCTACAACAACCAAAACATCAGTGTGTTATCAGCATTATTCTCATACTGAATCCAAAACACAAGAAAAAAGCTACCAAGAAAAAAATGAGCTTCATTCCAGCCAAACCCAGGACAATAGAATAGGAACGGGTCTAAAAATGTGGCATGTTGCTCCCATGCCATGTCATCTGCAAGAACAGGATGTGTAGGCAGAACTGTGTAAGTACAGGAGCTACAGGGCAAGGAGCAGAAGTTTGCACGGAAGGGCATTATGGGGCAGGGCACGGAGGAAGTATTCAGCTGAGGAGGAAAAGACTGAGCTTGGTGGAAGGTGCTATCAAGAGTGCCAGACTGCCATGACTCCCTGAGACTGTGGGAATTGCATGGAGTTTACCCTCCCTGGCAATGCACTGAGTTGTTGAATGTGTTCAGCTGCTAAGAAGGGGAATGGTCCAGAGTAACATCCAGTGTCAAGTGTGGCACCTTCGTTTCTCTCCTCTGGAATTCTGGTGACTCTTGCTGCTTCTTGTATGCAGACCTCAAGCAAAGTGGCATCACAGCAAGCTCCTGCTGTGTCAGCACTTCCACTACATGCATAATTAATGAAAGGAGATTTTTCATGTGCTGTGCACTAGTGGCTGCAGCACGAAGAGTGTGGGGAGATGCAGTTATTTAGCTGTTTTTCTGCTTCATAATCTGCCTGTAGTAGCACTGCTTGAGAGCACTGTGTTTTTCTGGAAGGGAATTAGTGCAATGTCCCTGCTATGAAGAGGAAGAAAGAAAGGGTTGCATTTTAAAACATTGATACCACATATAGGGTTTTGGGCATATATTTGTTTATTTATTGTGCAGAGCAGTGTCTGGGAACATACTACATACCCAGTGATACAGTATAGCTAGGCCAATTATTTATTTATTATATTGGCAGCATTAGTTTAATTAAATGAAGAAAAAAATCTTCTGTGAACACTTTTATTTCATGCGTATTTTAGTTATTTTCTAGTGATAGTGTGAATATGTTATTAAGTGAGGCAGATTGCTTCCTCTCCAGTAAAAGCTTGAAATATTTTTTCCTGCATGGGCAAGGGGAACTTTTCCCGAAGTTGAAAAAGAAATAGTCGGATGTAACATCCAATTGTCAAAGTAACAGCTTGGTGTAGCTAAATTTGTTTTACATTGAAATAAGAACATTTCTGGGCTTCTGCACTAGATCACTACCTGAATTTGATTTATTTATTTGTGGTTTTATCAAGGTTGTGTACATGTAAACTATTCATTTCCATAAGCCAGGTTTCACTGGTCTACAATTCAGGAGAATTACTCTGTTGATTTTGGAACTTTCTGAACCAGTCAGATTTGATTTGTTCCACTAAAGACATGAATACCAGATCCATGATTTGCTTCTGGGCTCGTCTGTGAGGAAAAAAGTGTTGCTATTACAAAAATTACAGACAGAATAATAGGACGAACTGACAAAACAAGTAAATTTGTTAGAGCAGGGCTATAAAGCACACATTAGAGAAGAACTTCCATACAAATGGTATTTTGCAGGCAAGACCTTGTTACAGGAGACATGGCAGTGTGTAATGAAGCAGTAAGCAATGCTAGGAAACCATGCAGGTGACCTCCAACGACATAGTAAATATGCTGTAAGTGACAAATTTACTGCAATTTCATCGAGGATCTTTCAGTTGGAGTGCGGTGACCCATCCGAGGGTTTTGCTGCCTTTGCACTGCCCCCTAATGGCAACAGTGAAAACCTCCAGTTAAAAAAATAACTGGTTTTGAGTGGACATGTCTTTTGTCTTTCACGCTAATATATTTGTTTCTAAAACTTGATAAATGCTACAAAATTTGAGGCTAGCCACAAGTTATTTATTAAAAAAATTAGTTTAGAGAGCAAGCAGACGTTTTCATCGCTTTCTCAAGTATGTGAAATCTTAGTTGCTTGCCTGAAATATAGGAAAATAACCTCTTTGTGGATCTGCATCTCAGTGGAAATTGGATTCTTGTCTATAATAAGCATTTCACTTTCTAAAAAATTAAAAAGATATGATGGCAAAATAAAAGTTTTATTATACATGCTTTAGTAGCACTGATCTTCTTTTTTCCACATTCTGTTGTTTCTTTGTGTTTTTTCAGGCCGTTTAATAGTGACTTAGCAGACTACTGGATGCCTGTGGATTTGTACATCGGAGGAAAGGAGCATGCAGTCATGCACTTATTCTATGCAAGGTTTTTCAGCCATTTTTGCCACAATCTGAAGATGACAAAACACAAGTAAGCCTTATATATTTCTCTAAAAATCTTTCATATTTCATTTGACTAGCAAGAGTATTAGTGGACATTGTTATGATGGTAGAACGTTACATTGAATAAGCCTCAATTTTCCTGCTTTGTCAGTACTCGGATTCTCACAGTCAGTTGCACTTTCTGTGTGTGTACATACATAATATTTTTATTGCATGAGTATTAACTAGCTCAGAGCAAGTGATAAAATGCTGCTGTAGATTTCCAGCCTGCAAAAGCATGCATAAACTAGTAACTTCAGGCATTCTGAGTACTGCTGTTATTTCAAATTAAGTAACTTCCTGCCAGTAATACCATTAATTTCAGTGGAACCATGCACATGTAGAAAACTAAGCACTTCTATAATTCACTGCAGTATTGGAGCTGAACGATGCAAAACACATGTTGATAGGAAAAAGCAATATGTCTGTCTGCTGGCAATTTTTTTTTAATGTAATGACTTTTATATAATTAGTTTTAATTACTCTTGTTGCTGATGCTGATATAGCCTAATTCATTATCCTCTGTATTGGTTAGAGGTACAGTTTGATGCAGGAAGGTGAGTCATCTGTTGTTCTGTTCTTTGTCCTCTCAGATATGTTCTTAGCCTAACATCCCCATTTCTACTGAACTTCTGCCCTTTTGTACCCTAAAATGCCATCCCAGGAGTGCCTCAGCTTGGAGGATGCTCCTGTTGGAACAATGAAACACTGCCCCATGCTATGTCATGTTCTCCCATCAGGAGATGATTGAATAGATTGAGTCAAAATGTGTGACCCCGTGAGGAGGACTCAGCTAGCAACTCTTGTACATTCATTCTTTACTAGTATTCCCTGTGAAAATGATATAAACAAGGAGCCTACATATACACAGCAGTGAATTCTCTTGAATGTGGTAGTTTTGCTGCAAAACTAGAATTTAACTTGCTGTGAGCCAGAAAAAGATGGACTGTTTAGTGGAGCCAGCAGAATATTTCCCCAAGTCATTTCATAACCATGTGATGTAAATGAGACACGTTCTCATCTGCAAAATAGTTTGCAGTGAAAGCTGTATTTGAAATTTTGGATGTAGATGGCTTGTATACCTGTGTTTCACTCTCTTGTGCCCAGCTTGCGTAGCTGGAGCAGGAAGGCTGTTTCTTCTCCCTTGGAACGGACCTCTTGAAACAGACTCTTTCTCTCAGAGGCACTATTCCTTTTAGCAGAGAATTTCAAAGCTTTCCCTTGCAAGCAGTTTTAGGCTTATCAATCCTACAAAAAAACATTACAATCCTAATCCATCAGCCATCTAGTGGAGCTGTAACACACAGCAACAAAATGTTCTTTTGCTAGTCAAATTATTCCACCTCCCAAAACCAGCATTAACTATGGTGGCCGAAGTATTGTCAATATAAAGTGAGAACACAGGGCAGGGGAGATTTTCTTGCAAAGTAAGTGGTCCACTTTGTTGTGCAAGAAAGTAAGGAGATGAAAAAGGTCAGCTTGACCGAAAAGGGACCTCCTGCATGATCTTAAGCACCAAAAGAATTTGCAACGAAAGTGGAAGTGAGAATGAGCTACTGCTGGAAGAATGTGAAAGCATTGACTGGGTAGAGAGTGAAATTTGGAAAGGCCATAGCTCATCTAGAATTGAAACTGGTGATGAATGTGAAGATGGAATTCTGCAGATACATTGAAATGAGCATCAAGGAAAACACTGGCCTGATGCAAAATCAGACAATGAGCCTAAGTAGCAAAGGACAATCTTTGCCTTGGCCTTTGCTGTCAAGGTCCGTACATAGTAGGAGTTTGAAGGAGAGAGATATTACCCACTGTAGAGAAGATTGAGTTAAGGATCACTTAAGTAAACCAGACACATGTAAATTCCAGGCATATGAAAGACAATGTGACTGGGAGTAGCCTCCATGAATTTACCAAGAGGAGATTATGCCCAGCTTAATCTGCCTTCCTTTTATGGTGAGATGATTCCATCAGTGGATGAGGAGAGAGCTGTGCATATCTTTAACATGACTTTAACAAGGCTCTTAACAAGTTCTCCCTTTTAGTCTGTCTGGGGCCATACAAGCTGAATGACTTGGACTGCAACATGGACGGAAAAGCTGTCTGGACCATCAGGCTCCTTAAAGGGTCAATGTTCAAATTCAGCTGTTTGCAAGTGGTATTCCTTAGGGAGGCACTCCTGAGCCCAGTTCTATTTTACATCTTCAGCAGCAACCTGGGCAGTACAACAAAGTGCTCACCCTCAACAAGTTCAGTATCTCTGCACACTGAGAGAATCCCTTGGTATTCTGGATGGCAGGGCTGCTATGTAGAGGACTCTCACAAGGGCAGAAGCAAGTCTGAAGTGCTGCCAGGGATCTCAGGTACAGACTACTCACAGAACAGCTGGGGCTGTGCCATCTGTGGGAAGGATTACAACACAGAAGGGCTTTATGTGAAGATATGTTACAGCATTGCTTGGTTGTATGTGCTGCTTAGGCATGTGCATGGCCTGCAAGATGATGGTAACAAGTTCATCACCATGCACAAAATTGTTCGCTTGCTTTAGCTCTATGCAAGGTAAAGCATTAGGTGCTTTGAAGTCATGAAGTCAAATTAAGATTTTGTTTTGATACGGAAATCATAACTCCTTTATAAACATTATTTTGCCACGTGTTTTAAATGTTTTAGCATTGGTCAGAAGCCAGTTTTGATCAGTCTTCTGTTTGGACTGCTCAAGGGTGGGTCTGAGATATCTAAAAGGTGTGATTAGAAACAACAGGCTTATTGTTAGGAAGCTCAGAGTCATGGTGTTGAAGCCCACAGTTCCAGGGAAAAATACTAAAATGTTAAAAAACACTGCCCTCTTGTGCATTTTCAATCCTTCTCTAGTAGCACAGGTCTCGTTCACTGCTTAAATTAAGAAAATGCTTCTATATCTCAGTTAATGAGAGCTGCCACTGTTTAAACTGTTATCTAGCATCCTGGTGATTTTTTATGATTCCTCGATTTATCTGTAGTAATTTTTCATTTTGATAGGTTTTCTTCATGGAAATTTTCATCGTTAGGCTCCTATGCTCTGACTTTCAAATCCACTGAAATATTTCCTGCCAATCTTTAATTCTGTACTCATGGATACTAATATAATAATGTGGTTGAAAAGAGAAATTACAAATTCCGTAGTTTAGATTTTCAAAGCAATCTCTTCAAATGTGGTGTAAATATTATTAGTATAGAAGTATTACAGGCAGCATATGTAAAATAGGCATTTACAGATAGCACACATGCTTTGGTAGAAAATGCAGCGTTTAAATATCCCCTGAAGTTCTATTTTTTAATGCATTGAACTGAAGATGGTGGGAAATGTTGCTCATTTCCTCAGTAATGACAGGGCAGAATAAATGGCACCCTCTGGGTATTCATACATGTGATAACAAATTAAGCCCAAATTGATGTCAGTTTGTTCTAGCAATCTGGTCTGCAAAGGCCATTGGTTCTGTAATTAATTCACAAGCCAGCAAGCCCTCCCAGCTGTGACCACCACTGGGAGAGGGGCCAGGGAGGCAGCTGGGGCCAGCAACCTCCTCATCTGATCCAGCTGAATCCACCATGGCGAGTGTGTGCTGACAGACTCAGTTACACCTGCTCAGCTGTATTATTGCAAGCACAAGTTACACACAATTTGGTTCTTCCCTAGACTTTAGTGATCAGTTCTGTCTGATGAATGATAAGAATGGAATCTAGCACATCCTCCCTGGAGGATTATAAAGCAATAAAAAAGTTTATTGTTGCCATTTGGTCAGCAGATTTGGCTGTGATAGAGAGCAAATCTGCTGAGTAAGAAGGCAGTGTTTTCTCATAGCTGTGTTACAGATAAAAGAAGATACGTGTGTGACATAAATAGCTTATTCTGTGAAGGAAGGATGTTAGAGCTTCTCTGCATTCATTTGGGACCTTATTACTACTGCTGATTTTAAGCAAAAGCACTCAGCTGTTGACTGTGTACAATCTTGAACATTCAATATTGTTTGATCTTTTTTCTGCCTAAAATAATCAGCTTTCACATCCTCCAGCCACTTCCACAATGTTGCCAGGTTGTTACAGCTAGATCTTACAGCAGGTTTTACATCCCCCTGAACTCGGCTGATAGTGAACGACCATGGTCTTGCCTTCTCTGTGGGGCATAGCATCAGACTCTCTCAGCCTTTCTAAAGGTGCAGGATGCAAATATATGCAGTGGGCAACCTTGCTGGGGATATCCCTTCTTCTGAATCCCCTATCACTGTGGCAGACTCCACAGAGTCCTTCCAGACATGTCATTTGAAATTGGATTGAAAGTCCTGCTGCTCACCTTGCACAGAGCAGAGCAAAGAGTACGAGGACACGGCACTGAGCAGGAATTCCTGGTCTGTCAGTCACGCTTGCCTTACCATCCATTGCATGGTCATATATAGAGAGATTGGTCTGTCATAGAGATGAACCAGTATTGAACACTAAAGAAAGTAAAAAGGTGGATTACACACTTCATGGCTAGCACAGCTAATCCTTCTCAGAGGTGTCAGGCAGACTTCACAGGTGGGACATTCAGTGTGATCAGAAGCTGCACACGACTAAGGTCTCAGTGCCCATACTCTATCATGAGCATAAACAAACTTCACAGGCAGGTGAAGGCATATCCCATTCCTGCATCCTTACAACCTGGAATGTGATTCTGCATTCAAAGAAAGTCCAGACACTTCTTCATTTACTGTGGCAGAAGTGTCAGTCTGTCTGAAGATGGCTTAATTTTGGTTGTTTGGATTGGTTTGGATGGAGAGGTATTTATGATGCCATGACTGGGTGCTGCAGTATGTAGATCAGAATTGCATTGCACCTGCTGTGCTGCAGCCCTTTGGCAGTTCCCTCTACAGCTAAGAAGTGCATCACTGTCTTCGAAATCTTGAAGTGTGCAGTTTAATTCGTGTAAATCCGAGTGTAACTCTGCATATGAACGTGAGGTGGAGCCACGACAATACTGGCAAAATCACAGTGCATTTCTGGAGACATTCGGTGCAGGGTTTGATTTGTTTCTGAGCCCTGTGTTTATTAGATGGGCTCAGGCTTTCTGATTTTGGGCATGTCTCCGTTCTCCTGCGGTCTCCTACTGGAAACACGTGGGTTTTTTTGCTTTTCCCATACTTGGTAATGTATTTTGTATAGCATTTTTGTAGCCTCTCTCAGCATAAACAAAAACAAGAAATGCTCATTCCTGCATTCAGCTTTTAAGAACTTGGCATATGATCTGAACTAACTCTTTGTCATTAAAAGTAAGTGTTCCTTGAAAAATCACTTCCAGTGCAGAATCCTATCTGATTTGGATGGTGTGGCTATCTCATTAGCTTTATTTTAGATAGCAGGAAGTGTAGCTATTTTAACAACTGTTTGAGATCTTAAACAAACTGAAGTACTGAAATTATTTTTCTTTTTTCCTTGGCACTATGTCTTCAGTTTATAGAAGAAACTTACTCTGAACTGTTATCTCCTGAAGCAGTTTTCCAGCATTGTTGATGATAGGATTATAAAAGTTTTGTTCACAATTTTCACCTTGTAATTCACTTGGATAATTTGTGGTCATTTTATGATGTTTTAGATTTTTTTACTTCCTATATTTAAATCTTTTTTCTTGTTTGTACTGTCTAAATTTGACTTCAGTTCTCATCTCTTTAAGTTCCTATATTTCTAAATGAGTATTTTTCAGGCAACCTGTGAAATATTGTCTAGAAAATATTTATAGAGATGCTTGAATTGCTGCTCTTACTTAACATTTTTGATAAAACCAGGTGGCATGGCAGAGACTTATACAGTTTTGTGACTGACTGATACATCACAATGTGCTAGTACTTGCACAATGTTTAGAAGTGTGCAAAATATGCAAGGAAGGAACTCATGTTCAAACAGGAATATGTTAAAGATAAAATATGAAGCCTGTCACTTTCTCTCTCCCAGTTTAAGGCTTTTTGTTTCAAATATCTCCTTACTTCAGAGACATCAAAAGGGTTTAAAGACTAGTAGTTGGAAGATACCTGCTTAAATATGGTGAAAATGTGCATAATTGTGATATAATTTAATAATACTTTAACTGTTTTGGTAAATAAATTACTGTGTTTTAAATCACAAGATAAATTGTCATGTAATTTATATTTTCTAATAATGTAAAATACTAAATTAACTCCTTAAAAGTGAGTAGTGTCTTAGATTATGACTTTTTTGTACATGTGAAGTAAAATGTGGAAGTCTGGTTTTACTATTTCTTCTTTAGATGTGTTTATTCTAGCTTTTAAAAAAATAGTAATGCATCCTTTTTGCATAAGTTGTTTTGTACGTTTCTGAGGCTTTGTTAGTTGGAACTGTGCAAAATTCAGATTGCTTAATGTTGAGTACACACGAGCATTAGGTGGTGCAAGTCAGTAGTAACCAGCACTGATTAACCTGTGCTCCAAAATGATGATCACTTTGTCTTGGAGGATTCCGTGAGAACTCTCCCAAAGTGTGTAAGACTTCTGAGACTGGCTCCATACCTCCTCCCTGGCCCTTACTGTTCTCAAGGCTTATATTAGAATTGCCTTACTTTCCTGGCCTATTGAGTGGGGACCAAAAGCTCTAGAGGTTAATTTTGGTTTTTTGGGTTTTTTTTTCAGTGAAAACAGCAACAGACATGTGGCTCAATGCATTAGAAATGCATGATCATTACAGGAGGTGGCTGCAGTAATATATTGGTCAACCAGAGCAGTGTTTACTTAGTTTACTTCTAGCTGAGTGCAATAATGCCCTTCAAGGTTCTTTTTAGCTCTATCATACACACACTTGATGGGAGTTTACTCTCCCTCATGTAAATTTTGTTGGAAAAGTAAAGTCTTAGTGTTCAAGATGCTAAAAAAATGGATGCACCAACATACAAACTTTCCAGCATTGCCCTTTTTCTAGTGTACTTTTTTCATACAGCTTCTGCCTTCATGGCTAGTTCTGCAAGAGGCAAGTCATGTGTGTGCTTATGTCAGAGAACCTATCTTATCTGTTTAGAGAAAGAAATGTGCAGTCACATTTTGTTTTTATCAAAATACTGTGCTCCTCAGAGAGAAGTTAGAAGTAAATATTTGTAAGACAGTGAGGCCAGGTACTTGAATGCTTTTACACAAGAGATCTTGCTTGAAGTTAGGGAAGTTGCACTGTTGGAAAAGAAGTTTCTATGTATTATCCATATGCTAATTTGAAAAGTGATGTTAGCATAACTTAGTAGGAAATTAGGGTGCAAGAATGTGTGCAGAATACAAATAAATACTTATACTTGCCTGCCAGCCACCATGAATAAATTCACAAAGTACTCTTTCTAAGGTGACAACTATTTATGTAGAGTCAACTTGAAATTCTTGTTTCATTAAATAATTGTGCCTGATTGGCTCAACACCTGAGGCTTATCATAAAGTATGCTTTTGACAGCTCTTTTCAACAGGCAAGTCTCTTTTTCCTTCCACCCTTAGGGAGCCTTTCCATAAGCTCTTGGTTCAAGGTCTTATCAAGAATCAGACATTCAGACTAACAACAACGGGCCAGTGTTTGAAGAGAGAGGAGGTTGATCTCACTGGTAAGAGAAACTGCATGGGAAAATTGGCATAGGTGCATCCATAAAGCCAGGGACTGCTTCAGTGTATGAGTCTCTGTGCTGGGAAAATTTAGAAGAGAAAATTAATCCTCCTCATATTTAAACTGGAGAGCAACTTCTGTGAGTTATGGATCCATATGTATTGCTGAATGCACCGACATCTTACTAATCTAGCAGCTTTTAATTGCATCCAAACACAGAAACACACTGCTATGGGATTATTTTAGCTCTAGTATAATCCAAAAGATTATATATAATCTGTTTTTGTTAAAACAGTGCTCAGCAGCTTGCTGAATTGAGCCAGTAGTCTCAGCAAACAGACAACCTACAAAAACGTCATGGCAAAGCTAACAAAGATGCAGGTTAATTCAGTAGATATTAGAAATGTTAAATGTGTAGGAAGCAGTGCTGCTTCTCAAGTTCTTTCCAGAACCTTCACTGCATAATCCTGACTAGCAAGTCCTGGCTGTGGCACCTGTAGCAAGAAAAGTGATTTGGTCATATTTACCTCCCTTAGGCACTCCTCTTGTGCAACCTTCTTTACTTCTCCTGTACACAAACCCTGTAAGTCAATGAAAACACAACCAACCAAACAACCCACTGTAAGTTTTGCCACTATCTGCTTTCTTGGTGTATTCTGGAAAAGATTGGGCTTTTCTGTACCAGATGGTTTTACTCAGTTGCACCTTTTTCAGTGCAAATGCTCCATTCTGTCTCTAAATTCAAGCAAGAGAAAGCACATTCTTTTCAGGATAGTTTACTGCAATTGAAACCTGTAAATCTAGTATTTGTAAAAGCTTAAGTGCAGGTCAGAATTGTACCAAATCAGTACACCTGTCTAGGAGGTTTTAATGTCATGGTTATAGCAATGCTTAAATCTCAGGAGCTGTCAAGGTAGCACATAGGATGTGTGCCACATACAGCTTCCAAATGCTAGGAGACTTTTTGTCATGATGTGTTGGAAGCATTGGGGTATTACTGGTGTTAAAACATTAGCATAGGAAAACCTTGAGAG
>NW_008662069.1:66356-69573 GCF_000695815.1 Acanthisitta chloris
AAGCTGTTTTGGGGAAAAACAAAGCGAAATGAAAACAAAAAGCCACTAGAAATAGTTATTTCTTCTTATGCTTAGGAGACAAAATTAATTGCTGTTACGAGTGAGCAAAATTTGTTTTATTATTTTTGTATGTCTTAATATTTAGGAACTGAACCAGTTCACCTAAAAACTGGTGAGAAACTCGAAGTCACTTGGGAAAAAATGAGCAAATCTAAGTACAATGGAATAGACCCTGAAGAAGCAGTGAAAGAATATGGCATTGACACCCTACGTCTTTACATTCTCTTTGCTGCTCCTCCAGAGCAAGACATTTTGTGGGATGCTAAAAGTAAGTTAGTTTTTTGCTGTTGTGTTTTGATTTGATTTTTTTTTCTCTAGTGTGTTATATTTTAAACACAAAATTAATACAGTTCTTGATGTCCAAGTTTTGGAACAATTGAATCAAAAAAGAATATTGAGCAGGTTTTATTGTTTGTTTCCTTTAAAAGAGAGGGGGTCACAAAGCTGTTGCTGAGAGCGCAGGCTGGCAAGATCATTACAAACAGCTTACCTCTTATAAGCTAAAAGCATGTCTGAAAAGTACTTCTTAAGTGGTATTTTCTTCTGCAAACTTGGACCTTGTTCTCTTATTTATTAGTAGCTATGATTGATTGAAAATTATTATTTTAAGATTATTTTCTTCATTATAAACTGCTTCTTTTAATTATATCAGATTACAGATAAAACTTTGCAATGTTTTATTTCCATTTATTTACACACATATGCAGTGACTTTTGACTATGAAATACTTCTCAGAAGAATCTCATTAGAAGATAATCTGAGTTGCTAGTAACTAATATTTGTTTAGACATGACATTTTTATGAGCTTATTTCTTGAATTAGTTAAGATTTACCTTCCTGTGTACTTATTTACTGACATCATGCAATTCATCATACTGACAGGTCTTAATTTCTTTTTTATCTACTCTGGTTCATACATTTTAATGCACTCTTGTGCATTCATTTAAATCTAGCTTTCTCATTGCATAAGGCTTTAATAAAACACTCCATGCCTGGTTTAAAAAGGTGTAGTTCTTCATTCTTTTGTGTGTTAACTTCTTGCTACTTTGTTCAGCCTGCACTGAAGTTTATGTGTGTTCATTTATATATTATTGCACTGCTGTATGTAGTGGAGGAGTGAGCTTTGTGACCTCTCAGTTGGCTTTCTGTCACCATCTAATCACAACAGTAGAGAGCTAGGCATATGAAAGGGCCTCTTAAAAAAGGAACCACTTGAAATCAGGCTTTAACATCTGCATCCCTAACAGTACACAGGTACACAGTTCCCTCTGAAGCAGCTAATCCTTTTTGCTGTGTTTTTCCATCTTGAAAAGGGAATAATTAAATTAGCATCAGAATAATGGGTACAAAGTCTTGGTATGCTAACTAGAGCTTGGTGGTTAAACACTTCTTAAGAAAGCTAAGCACATGCAGGTATAATGTTAGCAAAAATGCTTTTAGTCATTCAGACCAACCTGTTTACCACTTAAGTAATACAAAGAAAGATTTCAAAGTCATGCTACCTTAAAAGAGTATTGGAAAATGTGAAAAAAAGAAAGGGGATTTTAGCAGCCTAAAGATATTTCCAGGGGAGAAGAAAATAGAGTCAGTGAAGAGCATCTCTTAAATTTTTAAGCTTTGGTCTGAATTTCTTAATGATAACAAAATTGTGGATATTTAAATTGAAGAAATCAAGCAAGTTGTAGTGGGTTTGACCTTGTCTGGATGTCAATTGCCCACTAAGCTGCTTTATCACTCCTTGCTTTTCAGCTGGGCAGAAGGAGAAAAGTGTTACAAAAGACTCAATGGTTGAGATAAGGACAGGGAGATCACTCAGCAGTTACCATCATGGGCAAAACAGATAAATTAGTTTAATTTATTACCAGTTAAAATGAGAGTGGAATAATAAGAAAAAATCCTCAGAATTTACACCACCTTTCCCTCAGCCCTCCTTCCTTCCTGTGCTCAATTTCATTTGCTCTGTCAGACACGGGGGAGGCTTCTAGCAGCTTCTCACAGAAGGCACCCCTGGAGGTGTAGGCCCTCATCACCAAAATCTTGTCACACAAACCCAGTATTGAAGATTGTCATTCAGAGAATATTAAGTACTGGTTCTCAGTTGTCATGATCCTTCTCTTCACCGGATGTGTTTTGAGAGCCTTTCAATGACTGCCTTTCAAACTAGATTCCTTGTCCTTTCAGTGGTGGCCATCAAGGCAGGGCCTCATGTCATTCTCTCCCTTGATGTGGGCAAGCAATCCTCTGGAGTTTGCAGGTTCAGATGTGGTCAAACTTACCCAGCAGCTTATTACATCATTACTACAGTCTGGAGAATGCCAAGCCTACCATGTCTAAGTGATCTACATGTTTCTTGTATGAACAGGAGATGGGAAGTTTGGAAAGAACATCATAATCCCAGTCCCACCCATGAGAGTTCATGAGGATCATGCAGACATAGTCAGTTAACTGTTCCCAGATGTCCAGGAAGTCTTTCATCTAGTGCAATCAGACAAATCTGATCTAGAGAGGAGATGTCCCTGCCTATGACAGGGAGGACTGGGACTAGATGATCTGTAAGGTCCATTCCAACCCTTAAATTCTATGATTCTATCAAATAATTCACATGTATTACAGTCACTCCCATGTCTTTTACTTCTCCCAGATCAGTAGTAGCCCAGACACTTTTCAAGTGCAGTTGCCGGAGCAGAATTGGAAGCTCTTGCCAGTCGTGACATCTTAGGGTATGTTAACATTGTGCATGTGGTGTGATGTAGTGATGGCTATTCTAGTAGAAACACAGGACATCTGGAAGAGAGACTAAAGCCATATCAGTGCTACACCTCAAGTCATACCTTTACTAGTGTCTCTGCACCACATCACATGGAGAACCTGGCTGTGAGCAGCAGTAGCTTGGGCCCTCTCTGTAGCGCAGTCCCAAGGTCACAGAAACACATCCTTAGAGCAGCCGTGGAGCAGGACTGATGCCTTCAGGGTGAAGGTGCACAGCTTTATCATCATCTCATCCCAAACTGAGCTGTGGCATAAGATGATACCAAGGATCAGAGCCTATACTTATTGGCACAGTAGCATCTCTGGAGCAACGATCAAATCAAATTTTAGAAGAAATTATTATCAATTTGAAAAAATGTGTGTGCATACATGTATGTGTGTGTATATA
>NW_008662069.1:69586-84027 GCF_000695815.1 Acanthisitta chloris
ATATATATATATATATATATGTATGTTTGTATTTCTCCATGAATTCAAAAAATGAGAGCACTGAAGTTTTGTTGAGTCATTAAAACACGAGGTGATCTTTCTAACATTGCATAACATTGGGTTATTTTACAGATTTTAGAAAATATTCTTGCTATATATGCTATATTCTTGCTATATATGAGTTTTAAAGCCATTGCATAAAAACATTTTGGTTTTATCTTACTGATTTTTTCCAACCCAGCATTACTTGTAAAGGCATTTTTAATGGCATCGATATCTTTCATTGAAAATATAGATTTTAAAAAAAATGTTTAGTGTTCTGTGTCCTTTCTGCTGGTTTTTTTTTAAGTTTTGGATTTCTTAATCGTGACTGAAATCTGTTTCTGAAATCTTTCATTAATCTCAGCTGATGCGATACCAGGCGTTCAGAGATGGCAGACACGCATCTGGGCACTTGTCACCAAACTCATCGAAGCCAGGGCTTCAGGAACCATGCCCAATCCTGAGCTTCTGAGTAAGAAAGAGAAGGCTGAAGCCAGAAAGATCTGGGAGCACAAGAATCTGGTGATTTCTGAGGTGAAAAGAAACACATAGTTTGTAAATGGCTAAATAAGTTGCTGCTTATGCTAAAACCACATGTTTGACTTACAGAGTCAAAAGCTTTTTCCCCAGATGAGTACCTCATGTTTAAGTGAATTATTCTCTGTATAAATAATTTTATTTACCTATAAATTCTGTGGGACATAACTTATTTAAAGGATATGTGCCTCTCTTAAGGGATGAAATGTTATGGCATTAAAATGTTATCAGTCTGGGATTTGAGTAAGTCCATTTCCAGTAGCAAAACTGTAGATGAGTTCTGTAGGTTATCCCTCACAAAAGCTTTTGGTCTGTTTGCTTCATACCTCATTATCATGCCTGCTGTTTCATCTAGAATGAAAAAAGTTGGTGAAAATATATTAGTGTATCCTAAAAAACAAGTACTGAATTGATTGTTCATCTCTTCTTATGTGTTGTCTCCTGCCGTGATTAGTGTCAATTATCCAAGATGCAGAAGGAGATATAAATACCTGCAAAATTGACTTAAAATATTTTTCTATGGATGAAAACTTTTGCCAATTTAAACCCTGTTGTGAGGGACCTTCCAGGTCTTTTAACAGACTTTAGAATTACAGTCTTGCAATCTATGAACAAGCTTTCACCAGAAGAAATGGATTTACAAGAATGAAGGCCTCTTGTAGGGGCAAAGGGAGGATATTTTATTAGAGGAGATAAAGGGTGATATCTAATGCACAGTTCCCATTGGCATTGACTGAAGCTTTTAAAACCCTGAAATGCAGGGGAAGCTGATCGGCTTTATATGACTGTTATGTTCCCATACACAAATGTGATTGCCCATATGATATGTTTGCATGCCAAAGTGATTTGCATGTAAGAGGTAAGATGCACATATTTCACAAATTGAAATTTATTAGCAATAATTCTTTTTCATTTAAACCCCCAATATTCTGTGTTTGAGAATTTTAAGTAATTAGTAACAGAGCTTTTCTTCTGATACAAGGTAACCGAATACTTCACGACAGATCATTTGTTCAATGCAGCTATTTCCCGATTGATGAGCCTCACTAATATACTCCATGTAAGTACATTATATTAATGAAGGTATTTTTCTCTCAGACCCTGTTCCTGTCAGTCTTTATACAAAGCAGGAGCTGCCTGAACTATAGGTCCATCTTTCTGTAAGTCATTTACTGTCATAAACATTGCTATTAAGTCAAGAGCCTCACTGAATTGTTCAGTTCAAAAGCAGCACATTCTAGTATCACATGGCTTTGCAGGAGGAGTTATATCCCCTGCATTCTGATGATCTTTCAGTCCTCAAAGGCAGCTTACACTGCTGAACTGTCTGCTAGTAATAGAGTTTGCAAATTCCTCTTTTGCAAGCAAATGTCAAAATAACTCAAAGTCTTTAGCATTTTTTATTTAGATTATGTTGTTTATCTGCCAGTAGTGATAGATGAAGTATAATAAACTACTATCATTTTTTTTTTACTAGTCTTAGATCTGTCTGAACAATCCTTCAGGCATATAATGGTAACCTGCTTAGACCAGAAATGAAATATAATTTTGAAAGTTTCAGCAACTGTATTTAAATACCATTTTATACCTTATGGTTTCCAAGGAGATTATTGGCAAAATCAAGGAACTTAACAAAAAGTTAAGTAGGTTGTGGACAAGCACTGTACCAAGATAACTTAAGTCTGGGATACTGTGTGGTGCTGGGAAGGTGACACACAGTTCTTTATCTCCAGCTCAGTGATTCATAGGCATTTTGGGCTTGTGGATGGTGGAGTGAATGTTAAAAAATAAATAAATAAAAGTCAGTGTCCTACAGACAGCCAGAAGTTTGAACATTGACATATTTCTGGACCAAAAAAGTGAGTGCAGTATCTTTGAAGAACAAGTTTCTGTATAGAATGTTGATGCTTCCTCTTTTGCTCCCAGTTGAAAGGAAGAAGTGAGGAGGTGGGTGAGGATTAAGTATAGAAAGCAGAGAGTTGTTACTAAAACTTACTCAAATACAGAATGCACTGACCTTGTTAATATCAGAGATAAGAAGATTCCGTCTAACAAGAATTGTGGCTGTGTCATACCAATCACTGGTTTTGGACAGTTTTCTAGTAGATGGAAGTGGGTGTTCATCACACCCACCACATGATTCTCATAAACTGGCATGTACTGATGTTTTTCTGAGCTGTTTCAGTAGAGGAGTGGATTACAAAATAAATGCAGCAGCTGAATTTACCATGGGATGTAATTTCTCACACAGGCAAAGAAAGTAAAAGTTCATCCTACTACTTTTAGAGCTGTATCTTTTCTATTAAGGTACAATAAATAGAGAAATGTAGGTTCACATTTTGTCAGTACCTTTTGCAAGAAATTGAATGTTTTTCTGTACTAGAGAAGCTGAACACTTTACTAAAACAATCAGAACATCAAACTGAAAAACTGTGGTTTTCATTCCCAAAGCTTCCTTCAGCACTAAAACCTCACTCTGTCACTAAATCAGCTTTGCTTAAGCCACTCTATGATCCTATACAACTGAACCTTATCCCAACAAAACCCATGCTGCCTTCAGCACAGTTTGACTGTCTTATACAATTACTTCACCTCTTCTCAGATAGCTCTGGTTTTATCCAATATTGCACTTCCTGGAAGTGCCAGCACTCGAAATGATTTTGAGAGCTGCTGTTGTCCACATGAACCTGTGTTCAGACTCCTGTGCTAGGGCAGATCCCCAAGGGTCTTCATCAGCCACTTTAGGATTAGTTTCTACATGTTAGAGAGCACTCTGTGGCCAAGAGTTGTGATTTTAATTCTCCAGAACTCTTCATAAATTTCCAGTTTATTGTGAAATGACACTGTCCTAAGCACAGGCATTGAAGGCGGTGCCAGGGGAAGTTTTGACATTAGGAAGAATTTCATCTCGGTGTGCCAGGGGAAGTTCAGGTTTGACATTAGGAAGAATTTCATCTCGGAAGGGGTGATCAGGCACTGGAAAGGGTTGCCCAGGGAGGTCAGGGAGTCACCATCCCTAGAGGTGTTTAAGGAAAGACTGGACATGGCTGGTTGATATGGTGGTGTTAGGTCATAGGTTGGACTTAGTGATCTCAAACGTCTTTTCCAACCTTAGTGTTTATGGCATTCTGTGATTTTAGGTTTTATTACTGCATTTTCTTCTTCTTTAAACTACTTTCCCTCACCTCAGAATGCTAACATTTTGTTTTCTTGTCTTTTCACTTAGCAAGCTTCTCGGCCTCTTGTTCTCCACAGCACGGAATTTGAAGATGCTTTGGCTTCACTCTGCGTTATGGTTGCACCTATGGCACCGCACATTGCATCAGAGATGTGGAAAGGTATTTATAGAAAGAGACTTTATATTGATGTTCCAGGAAAAAAGACAAAAAGTTTGTAAAAATGTCTTTAACTTACTACACATCACTTATCCCTGAATTCTTCATCTAGCTTGTCACCTTCTGTCATAAATCCTAAACAAACTGGAAACTTGTGGCATTTCCAGATCTCTCTCTCCTGCCTTTAGTTTCTTTCTCCTTGCGTACAAAGGTGGATTTCTTTAAAATAAGCAGAGAAAGGGAGAATGAAGTAAAATTCAAGACAGGACTTGCATGAGGAATTCATATGTCAACTGCTAGCTGCTCCTGAATGTGGATGGCATTATTAAGAGCTGAACATCAGGACAGAAACAGCCCTTTTGCAAATAACTGTTTCAGAGTCTTTGGACTACAAATATTTCCCTTTCAGGAATTCAGTCAAAGAGAACCATGTCAGAGGGCTGTATACTGAAAAGACTAAAGGAGTGTTCAGTAAAGAGCCTACTCTTGTAGAATGCTCCAGGGACTGAGGGACATTATGCTGCTAATTAATCTCTTGTGGAGAATGGGAGCAGTAGACAGGATATCTTTTTTAAGGTCTGTCATGGTTGTACAGGTCTGAATACCAAGTGGGCACAGTTGTGTGGTGCTGCTACAGTTAGAGACTCTGAAGTAAGGGACGTGCATGCCAGAGTTCAGCAGTTGCTTTTAAGGTTTGTTGGGAAAAGTCCCAAGATGTATGTGGGAAGATAGGAATATATTCTGCATTATGGCTGGCCACAAATTGCTATGTGGTTTTGGACCTAATGTTAGCTTTTGGATGCTATTTTAATGCTGTTTTATTTTCAACAGTCATCCTAAAACATTATGCATTCAAGTGTTTACAGAGCAGAGCTAATAAACTGATTATATTTCAGTGTTGTGCATGGCCCTGTAATAATGTTAATTGCCAAGGAAAGACTGCTCTTGTTCAAAGCAGTAACAGAGAAGCAGAAACTATGGAAACAAGAAGATATATTAGGGGGAGTAGTTTGTGTATGTTTTCATTTCTAGTGGTTTTGAGATGTCTTAATACAAGCTTAAGTGTTTAGAATAAAGAGTGACATCGGACATGATCCATCTGGAGAAAGCTACTCCTGGTCAATGATATCTTACAATATGAAGTACAAACTAATTAAAATAATACTAAATGAAACTAATTATGATGAGTTTATTTTCTGTATTGATCAAGATGGAGACAGAAGAGAACCAGAATAATTACTTATACACACAGTGACTTCTGAACTTGGGGTTCTAATACATGTTAGGGAATACAGAGTTATCAAATATGGTTGATAAAATGACAAAGAACACTAGGATGTCTTAATTAACAACTTGTCAAATGTGAAGCTTAATCCTTTAACATTTTGAATGTTAGATAAGGAAGTCTTTTCTTGCTACTAAAGTCACTGGAGAATGAGAATGATGAACATGGTTCTCCCTCTGAAGTAAGAATGAAAAGGAAGCATATAAAAATTTAAAGTGTATTGTCCTCAGCCTATGTCTCCATTTAAACATAAAATTTTACTTGGGTGGTCCAAAGACTGTGTATTGTAATTCAGTGCAGCAATCATGAAGAAACATTGTGTGGTGATTATTGCCTGAAGAATTTTATTACTGAACTTGAAAATCTCAATCTCTTTTATCATGGTGATCATTACATTATACCAAAGTTATAAAACAATTTTATCAGGAGAACATATGTACATTTAACTACTGCATTGTGGTAATGTGTATTATTTTGATATCACCACCATCTAGCAATTCTGTCCTGGGACTGGGATTTCTGGTGAAAAATGCCCAACTACAGTCTAAAGAAAGATTGTCCAAGTTCATGTTTTGAATTGCACCCTATTTCTACCTACTCCTATTGCTCTTCTGATGTAACAATTTCTTAAACTTTATTATGTATAGGTGATGATGCTTTCTTGTTTTAAATAACTTCAGTATGAAAATTAAGCTTTCTAAATACTCTGTTTAGTTTTCTTTGTGTTTTAGTTCTCCATACACAGAGTAAGTCTCTCCTTTTGTATGTTGGCTTTGCATCGAAATGTAGGGATGATGCTGCTTCCTCTCATAAATTAGTCAGGAAAAGGAGTTTGTATATTGTTAGCCCTATAAATAGCACCCATAGGAGTGGACCCCCACTCTATGATGGAAGCCTGTATAATTGTAATGCCAATAACAAACAACACATAAGCAATCTATTTATAACTAAATACTGACTTTTCATTCTAAAATGACTCAGACACGGTCTTTACATTATTTTTTTGGTTTAGTGATTAAAACAAGGAGCATTCTTCATTCTGTGGGGGACAATGAAGCTGAGAAATTTGGAAGCCCTTTAGTTAATGTCAACCAGATAATTTTGCAGTTGAGTAGGAATTCTGTTAGGAACAGTGGCATGTGTTAACTTTGAACCATGTTACACTTTCTTGTGTGTTTAAGCTTTTTTTTTTGAAGAAGAAAAATTATTTTCCTTTCTTATTAGTGTTTCTCATTAAAAAGTGTTGAGTACATAGTGAGATAAGCTAAATACTGATTTACTACAGTCTTAAAAGAGAAGAAAAGAGCATTCTCAATAATTTTCACTGTTTGCATTGTACTTCACAGGATGAATACTTTTACTGCTGCATTGTAATCTCTCCTTTTATTCTTTTCTGATCACTGATCATGGTCAAGAAACATTTAAGAAAAAAATACAATAGAATTTAAAACTAAAAGTGAAATAATGACAACCTACAATAAGACCCTGACTTAATGTATTTTATGGTATTAAGTTCATTCTGCAAAGATTTGAAGATGGTTAAACCACACATCTATGGAACTTTCTGGCTAAGCACATGGAATGAGACTGTGTGGGGGTAATAAAATTACTTTTGACAACTGGAATCTCTTCTGCAGGTGCAAATAGTAATCCTTCAGTTTATATGACAGGTGTTCTGGAAGTTGAAAGAAGTCAACCAATGTTTTTCCTTTCCTAGTTCTGGAATAAAAAGCAAGGCAGAAGATGCTATCATCTATAAATATTCAAATCTTAAAGGATCTGATGTCAAAATATCTGATACTTTTAGTTTTATTCAGCTATTACATAAAATATTTTCCTTTTGCTCAAAAAATAATGTTTAACTGCAAAATATGGTATGATAAATTATAAGTATCTAATGCATTTTCTTAAATATTTGCAGTCTGAATGCATTTATACTTAAATAGAAAAAGTGCTTTTTTGCATTTTAATTTATTTCCATTTCAATCTAAAAGCTACTTGACACCACTCAAAATAAAATGTTTGAAAAAGTAAATCAGTGTTTTCTAATGCAACAGCTTAAAAAAATTAGAACTTGGCTTAATGTATAAAAAAGTATGTAGGTATCCTCTTTGTTAGCAAAAACACTCTTTACAGCTGGATTTTACTGTAAATCAGTCTTAATGATTAGTAACTAATGAAAATATTAGGAAAATTACAAAGATTATTTTAGAGTGCTAATTAAAAATGCTTTGCTTGGCATTTTAAGTAACAACTAGCATCAGTGATAGAAATAAATTTGATTGTAATAATACTATCCTGCTTTGCAAGAATTGCATCAGAATTCATGTGAAATTTTAGCCTTTTAGTCTACTGTGTTTTCCTTGTTAGCTTGTTGATAAATTTTCCAAAGGCAAAACTGCAGTTTGATATCCCAAGGATCCTTCTGACATCATGTGCAACTCTTAAGTATAATTCAAGTAGAACTAGATTCAAGGTACAGCAATTTTGGTTCTTCCACAGCTGAAGAATTATTCACCCATGGGGTTTAGTTCCTGTGTGACCATCTTGTCTTCATGCATCAAGTAGAAACAAAGAGTTTGGTTTCTGAGAGCAAGTTGAAGAGCTCACTTCAGTATTGGCAGTAAATATTTCCAGTTTGAATGAAGGAAGGAAAAGCTGCTCAAATGCTGTTCTATAAGTGCCTCACCTTTCAGCAGCTGAACAATAGCAACCCAGTGCTTTGGTGTTTTGTGTGTGAAGGAGTTCTTTTGCCTGCTTAGAGGAGGAACAGTTTTTGGTATTTTGATGTGTCAACCTAATGGTCCTAATCGTGCAGTGGATACACTGGTTTATCGCTTAATAACATAAAACGCAACTGTAGCCCCTCAGTGTAGGAAGAGTTCATCCGGCTGATATCTTGGCAGTTTATGAACACTAACAGGATGAGGAAATCAGTTTCCTTCCTGAAACCTTGTATCTGAGGAATATACAGACACCATTTGAGACTTTTATTTTTTTTAGTTTGTTTGTAGTAGTACAGGATTTTGCTGTCCGGACAAGGATATGAAACTGCTTACTGTGAGTTGTTAAATTTTTATTAGAGATGGCACATGAAAGATGTATACACTGATGATAAACACATCTTGAGATATATTGAAATGAAACATAATTACTGGAATTTGTAATGGTGCAATTGTATTAGCAAGATTTTAACGGTCACTACAATAGCTCTTTTGCAAGAATTTCTTTGTCTGAATTTAGTCCTTGCTCAAGGAGGCTTCTGTAAAGTATAGAGCTCAGTAGAAGCTAATTGATGTTGCAGATTTTAATTGAAAATCTGATTGCAGAAATCCTTCACAAATCCAAGAAGAAACATGATTTGGAATGTAAAATTTTTTTTTGTCCAAGAGTAGTAGCCCAAAGTGAAGGATAGTAAATTCGTCAAATGGAAGAAGACAGTTCATTTTCAGAAGGTTAAAAGTATTCACATGGAGTTGAAAGCACATTCTAGAGTTAGAGTAACCCAAGCTTTTCTCAACCTAGTTCTGTACAACTATACCAGTAGTACAACACAGTTTTTCTCAGAGCTGTCTGGAAACAGCTGTTACCATTTCTTTGAGACTTCAGACTATTTCACATATGACTGACAGGCATATTCTTCCTGAGCTGCAAAAAGGTATTTCAGATATGCAACTTGCCTGAGTCTGTCAAATGGGGAGATTCATTAAACAGTAATAAGCATATCAAGAACAAAGTAACGATCTGAGAAAGAGGCTGCAGAGATGAGTAAGATACTGACCCATCACTTGCTCTAACACACTCCTGGTCTGAGCTTTTTTTTAAACTTGTTCTGCTTGTCTGCTAGTGTGGTGGATTTTTATTTAACACAGATTTCTATTGTCTTGATTTAGTTAAATCCAAAAGTTAGCAGCATTTGGATATGCACCTTCATAGTCACCTTATGCTTCCCCCTCTCATCTTACAGTCTTTGTTAGAAAATCCTTAGTCCTAAACTCTGATACCATCATTGTTTTAGATGCTTTCATTAATTTCCTTTTATCACCAGTTTATTGCACGTTAATTTATTATTAAGACTTCCATTTTCCTTCCCTTTTCTGCTTTAACCTCTCTGTGCCAGTGCTTGGCCCATGTCAGCTCTTTCTCACTTTCTTTCATAATCACAACTTTTCCTCTGGCCTACATAATTTTGTATCCAAGTAGCTGCACTATTGCTGGAATTTTATAGGTAATTTTTTTCAGTAGGACTAGAGTTACCTTGCTGTCCTAATGCCTTGCACGATTGCTTCCATGTCTTCCTTCTTTAATCTCTTTAAAGTAAGAAACTGCTCTTCCCTGCCAAATAGCACCTTAGGGGAAGGATTATGCTTATGAAATACTCATGTAATGCAAGTAAAACATTGCCCTGAGCTGAAAAGTTGTTAGACTGGTCCTGTCCCCTTCTTCTTTCAACTCACTCATTTACAGTAATATAGTGCACATTTCACTTGGTGTTTTAACTTGGATTCCAAGAACTCCTGCAATTACTGAAACATAAGCAAGAAATGCATAGAAGGTGGAAATAGGGTAAGGACACTTGAAGCAAATATAGAGGGGTGGCCAGAGCAGGTAGATAGATGTGAGACAAGAAAGGCCAAGGTCAGCCTAGAATTGAATCTGGCCAAGGACTTCAAGGCTGACAAAAAGGGGGGTTTAAAATACATAAATACCAAAAAAAAAAAAAAAATTATAATGTGGGCCCACTAGTTAATGGAGAGGGTACCCTGATAAGCAGTTATCGAATGCCTTCTTTGCATCAGTCTTCATGGATAAGATCAGCCTGCAGGGATCTCTGACCCAAGAGACCAGGGTAAATAAAGGTGGGGAAAAAGATGAAGGAAGAGCAGTGGACATTGTCTACCTTGACTTAGCAAGACCTTCAATACTGTGTCCCACAGCATCCTCATCAGAAAACTTAAAAGTATGGGTTGGACAAGTGAACAGTAAAATGGATTGAGAACTGACTGAGTGGCAGATCCCGAGGAGTTGTGATCAGTGGCACAGAGTCTAGTTGGAGGCCTGTCACTGGTGGTGCCCCTCGGGGTTCTATATTGGGCCCAGTATTATTATCAGTGACTTGGACTAGGGGACAGAGTACCTTCTCAGCAATTTTGCTGATTGACACAAGACTGGGAGGAGTTGCCTATATGTCAGAGTGCTGTGCTGCCCTTCAGAGGGACCTCAACAGGTTAGAGAGATGGGCAGAGCAGAACCAATTGAGATTCAACAAGGGCAAGTGCAGGTCCTGCACCTGGGGAGGAATAACCCCAAGCACCAGTACAGGTTGGGCACTGACCTGCTGGAGAGCAGCTCTGTGGAGAAGGACCTGGGAGTCCTGGTGGGCAACAGGCTGTCCATGAGCCAACAGTGTGTCCTTGTGTCTAAGAAGGCCAATGGAATCCAGGGATGCATTAAGCCTATTGCCAACAGGTCGAGGGAGGTGATCCTGCCTCTTTACTCAACTCTTGTGAAGCCACACCTGGATAATTGTGCCCAGTTCTGTACTCCTCAGTACAAGAGGAACATGGAGCTCCTGGAGTGGGTCCAGCAGAGGGCAACAAAGATGATTAAGGGACTGGAGCACTTCACTTATGAGGAAAGGTTCAGGGAGTTGGGCCTGTTCAGTCTCAAGAAGAAACAACTGAGAGGGGACCTCATTATTGTATTCAAGTATATGAATGGGAAGTACCAAGATGATGAAGCCAGACTATTCTCAGTGATGGAAACCAATACAACAAGAGGTAATGGGTGAAAACTGATGCACAGGAAGTTCCACCTGAATATGAGGAAGAACTTCTTTACTGAGTCACTGAGTGCTAGAACAGGTTGCTCAGGGAGGTCATGGAGTCTCCCTCACTGGATGTATTCAAGAACCATCTGGATGCAATCCTGAGCCATGTGCTCTAGGATGGCCCTGCTCACATAGGGAGGTTGGACCAGATGACCTACTGTGGTCCCTTCCAGCCTAACTGATTCTGTGATTCTAACCTGTGAGTTACTGGTTAGGGAAACCTTGCTCTAGTAGTAGTTTGCTAGTCAGTAAAAGTCCGTTAAAGCAGATCTAATAGCAGGATCAGTGCTTCAGATTGAGCACGAGTATTGTCTTTGATCTGTTCTGTACAGATGGGTACATATAAGTAATCAGGTTACAGTAAGTAAAAATGTATTCAGTTGGCTTTCTGTTCTATATATGCAAGAGAATCTACAGGCATGAAAGCAAAATATATAAAAAATATGGAGCAAAATATGCATTGCTTCATAAAATGCCTTTCACATGGTGCTTTCCAATACAGTAAGACAATAAAATGTTTTTCATGTTTTCACAGGAAAAGTATGGGAAATAGTCATTTTTTAATGTCTCAAGCAAATGGCTTTTGTCTAGTGTCTCAGAATTGAGTGGGAAGGCTGGAGAAGGGTTCTGTCTAGGTCCTCACAAGTGGATCATCACCATTCTGGATCATGGCAATGAAGTTTCTGGTCTAGTGTGTTGAACTTTGAAAATACAAACCAAATTATTGCATTTTCTGTGTTCTACAGCTCACAAAATGTGAATTAAGGCAGGAAGCCAAGCAGGCAACATAACTAAAACCTTCATTTTGGTTTCCTGTCAAACTTTTCTGAAACTAGTTCTGTTGACTTTCATACTTCTGTTTTGGGTGGATGAGCTCATAACTCATTTTGCAGCAATAAAATGAACGAAGAGATTGACTGACAGCATCCACAGGAATTAAGTGACCCTAGTTTTGCTTTTGTAGATAGAACCTTTTATATCCAAAAGGGGTTTTTAAATAGTTTGAAGAACCCACTTCAACCGGAAAATAAGGAGTGGCCAGTGTGCATTCTTCTGCCACAAGGCATGTGATCGGTTGGAAAGAAATGAGCTCATCTGGATGTTCAAAAGCCAAAAAGGAAAGAATCTAACAGCTGTTGTCTTTAAAGACAATGTGCTAATGAATCATCAAGTGAAGATTTTTTTTCTGCTTGAGTTGCTATCTTTTACTCTCTCACTTTCCAAGCTGCTGCTGCAAGGGGAAAAACATGCACGAAACCAGATCCATTGAAGTGCTTTAATCAATTGTTTAGCTCATAAATAGTTGTTGTCCTTAGGAAACGTGCAGGTTTTTGCTTGCCATTAGAAATAGCTCCCATCGGTCAGCCTCACTGCCCCGTTCTGAATCATTCAGCAAACAGCTCAGCTGTGTGTCATTTTACCAAAGGGCTTTGTCTGAAAAAGCACTGACAAAAATGTGATGGATTTTTCTGGAGGAAGTTGCATTCTCTTTATGTCCCTGTTTGCTGTTATTCACTGCACTAGTCTAAACAATCCAGCTAGGTGAATTCATGTATGTACTATGCATGGGTCGGGTTTGTGCTGTGTTTTGAACAGCTTCAGGTACCTCAGTCTCAACAGTGAATCTTGTGTTGATGGGTTTTCTTTAAGCTTTTGCTGGAGTTCCCTAAACCAGATGAGATTTTGCATACATTTTGCAGTCCTGAATCAAGCACGTGCTTCTAAAAAGTATTAGTCTGTGTTCTTATTCATACACAGGGAATGTTTTTAATTTAAAAATCCCCTGGCTTTGTGAGAATCAGTAGAGCAATAATCATCAATATTGATCATATTTGGCAGCCCCTTGTTAAGTGAAATCTTTTGATTTTGTTGTACAGCTGGAGTAAACAGCAACATAAATCCCACTCAGGAGCTTTTATTCAGTTAAAGAATGCAGCTTCAGAATGTCTTGCATCCTTTTCTCCTATTACTTAAACAAGTCAGGAATGAATCATCTTGGGAAAGGCATAGCGTATTTAATAGAAGGAGATCACTTGCACTCATTTTAGGTATTTTTAAAAACAAAATCAAGGGATAGAGTGTTTGAGAACGTACATATTGTAAGAAGGAGAGCAAGCTGTGCAAGGTACTCTCATGTAACACCTTTTAATTTGTGAGAAACACTCCACAACATTTAGAAAATCTTGCAAGTAGCTTTACTTGCTGATTTAGAAACTACCCAGCATAGAGCAGGTGGTAAAATAATAAGCCATAATTGTTTATTGTTCTGAGTTGTTAGTAAAATTTTTATCAAATTGGTGGCATTACTGAAAAAACATGAAGTATTATGACTGATTTCTAGAAGTAGAGGTCAGTTTGTGTTGCAATACTACAGTTTAAAAGAATAAACAGGGGTCTTCTGTGCTTTTGGTGAGGTTATGGAGTGTTAATTCAAATCTACAATGTGCCCACGTTGTTCATGTTAATGTCCCTACACATGGTGTTAAACAAATGCTTCGAAGATGTACATTGTTCTGTTTGTAATGTGTTGTATGCTAATCTAAACAGTGTTATTTTCTCCTGCAGCACTTGCTTTTAAAGTCAGCTTAATCCTGATCTTATTTGTCAAACAAATTCCAGAGAGCCAATGTTCTTTACAATACAACTAAATGTTTGGTTTTATTTTCCAGGTTTGGCACATGTGCAGAATAAACTTTGTCCTCAGCATCACTGGGATGTTGATGTACTGCATCAGTCCTGGCCCAAAGTAGACCCAGAATACCTTCAGCCTTCAGATGTTGTGGAGATGTCTGTACTGGTAACAGCATTTTGATTTATTATCAGTAGTGGCTAACAGATGTGTTAGGAGCTCAGAGTATGACAGAATTTCTACCCTCGTGGAAGTCAATTCCCTTTTTAGGTGGCTCAGTAAAAGGTTAGAATAGACACTGCAATTCCCATTGTGCTGAGTAGTTAGAAAGGTTTCCTAAATGAACAAAGGAAGTCTGTTAGGGAGATGACCTGAATATAAATCTTTGAGTGACTGCTTATTAGTACTTGTGGAGATTTGACCAATGAACGCTGTGGGCAAGGAGGATACAGTCAAAACTATGATCAAAATACAGGTCCTTCCAGACTTTTTTGCCTGACAGTGCATTTATGAACTCGGCCCTGTGGCGAAAATATATAATAAGGTGACATTTCTTGTGGTACCTGTAGTGCTATGGTTGCCTATTAGTACCTATCATAAGCTGGGTTAAGTTGCTGTGATTTTTGCCAAGTGATGTTTCCCATCTGCCTTGGGCTGAATTTATGGCATGTTTCAGGAGAGCATATTTGAAGGAATGAGGCTGAGGAAAAACAGGTATCTTTGGTGATGTTATAACTGCATTCCAATTTCTCTTTGAGCTTAACACCTTTGTGGTCTAGGGAA
>NW_008662069.1:84051-96031 GCF_000695815.1 Acanthisitta chloris
CATGTAACTAAGTTAACCTGTCATATTCCAACGTGCACATGCACAGTGTAGTTTACTGCCTTTTTCCCTATGTCTCTAGTTAATTAGTCTGTGTTCAGCATGCTCCCAGGCATCATAAAGCTTTATCATCAGATAGTGCACAGGAGCAGCGAGTCATACTGCAGGCCATAGAGGGAATGCCTGGAGCCACGTGTGTGGGATCCATGAACAGTGTCTCCTGTCATATTCCAACGTGCACATGCACAGTGTAGTTTACTGCCTTTTTCCCTATGTCTCTAGTTAATTAGTCTGTGTTCAGCATGCTCCCAGGCATCATAAAGCTTTATCATCAGATAGTGCACAGGAGCAGCGAGTCATACTGCAGGCCATAGAGGGAATGCCTGGAGCCACGTGTGTGGGATCCATGAACAGTGTCTCAGCTCTTCATTGACTGACTCCTGGTCAACTTGCCTTCAAGCTTCTTCATCTTCAGGCATTATGATAGTCTATAATTAGCATGGTTGCATACTATTAGACCTGCAAGACTCCTGCCTTTTTCTCTGTTGACCAAAGAAGAACCTGTAATATACCATGCAGACATTCTAAACTTAAAAGTTTTAAAATAAATTAAATTCTTTGACTTAAAACACTTTTTTTTGCTTCTGTACATTGAATGAAATTGACCCTCTAGAAGAAATGTCATTTGGTCACATAAAACTCCATGTTCTGTATGTGTAAGAGAAACAGAAGCAGTGCATTTCAGTTGTGTTTTAATTCTGTTCCCTCCTTTGGGAGAAAGAGCAAGGCGGTTGGGTTATTTTTGTTGAGCTGAGTTTTATGAGGAGGGAGGAGATCAGTTGAATTTAGTGGAAGTCATGTTGCTGGAGATTTGCTTAATCAAAGTATGTTTGCAAATAATTTCATATCTTGCCAGATCTCTCAGTCAGTCTACTTGAACAGAGCGAGAAATGCTGCTGTAACATACTTAAAGGTCATGGAGTATGTATTTTTGAAGGAAATTTCCAGTTGGCACCTTTTCCCAAACTGAGGGGAAGGACTCAAGTGCCAGCTGGGGTTAATAGCAGACTTTGCGTAATAGTTACTGTGGATTAATTGCTTTTTTCCTCTTTCTTTCCCTCTCTTTCTTGCCCCCTCTTTCTTTCTTTAAGTGATAAACATTTATTTATACCAGTAAAAATCTTCACTGAGGTATAATCACTTTCCTCAAGCTTAAAATAAACTTTCACATCCAAGCACAGCTAACAAACATCTTGAATTCCAGTGTTCAGTTTACAAGGAAGTCATGAATGAGAAATTGTGTAATTGTAGAAACGTCTTTGCAATTGTGGTTAAAGCAAACATGTTATTAAACATATCTTTGAAATAACAACTTCAGCGATACAAGGAAAACTCTGAACTCGGTGTCTGTAGGACTACACAGCCAAACATGAGAACACCTAAATGTTGTAATGATATTTTTCTACTGACAATAAAACTTCTATCTCAAAAAAGAAAAAAAAAACACTAGAAAAAAATTAATTTTGCTTTAAACAACTATTATGAAAATTATTTTTGTTTCTTATCCTGGTTGACTTTGGCATTGTGCAGAAATCTTGTATAGGAGAAAAAGGATCCCCTGTCAGTTCTCAGTCATATAATCATAGAAGAATATGACGTATGTAAACACCTTCCTTAGTTCTGAGAAAGCAAGTGAGTGAAAGACCAGAGAGACAAGTTCCTTTTTTGAACTGGGAATAATTCTTAAAAGTAGTGCCTAGGGAGTGTGCCTGGCTTTCTACTGTAAGAGTAAGGCAAAAGGGAAACATGGAGGAGCAGAAAATGTGAATATCTTAAAGACTTGTGGGCACTGTAGGTTTTTGTATGGCTGCAAAAAGAAATTGCCCTCATTAAACCAAGAAACACTCGACATACAGAGGAATTAGTTAGTTGCAAAGAGGCAGTGTCTGTTCACAAGGCTGTACAGTCAAACCGAGTCTTTGGGCCACAACCCTATTCTTCTCGAGACGACAAACTGCCTCAGGCTGCCAGGGATTTGCCTGCTGAGACATTATGGTTTTATTTCTCTTCACACAAAATACTTCATTATTTCCTGTCTGTGCTGGAGTTATGTCTTTCCATATTTAACCCAAAGCAGCAAAAGCAACCAACTCACTGTATTCTTGGCTGATACAATGTCTTTCTTGCCTACAAGAAAGACATTTAAATTCACTGGATATCACAGTATCTGTTACTCTAAGTGTTACTGCAAAGTTGAGGATTTTAAATCATACTGTATATTGTTAATGCTGTGAAAAATCTGACCTGAATGTAGTGTGCATTTCATCCTATGAACACACTTCTGACTAGCATTCCTCACATTTTCTACGTGGTGCAGAACTGTTAGCAGATGTGGTCTTATAACTGATGTTTTTATAAATACAAAAAAAAAAGGGTTGGTGTCATTTTTCTTGCTTTGGCAATGAGGGAGGCCTAACAGTGCACAGATATTTATTTTCCTTTTTACTTCTCAGAAGGATTATGCATTTATGGTAAAAAAAATATTTGAGTTGAATTAAAAATTCCTCTCTGCAGCCTCAAGGTGCTTATTTTTCAGTCTTTTCTGATTTCATTTAATCTTTTATAACCTCTCTAGTTCCCACTAGCTCCCCGAAGATCCAGAATAGTCTAGAATGTGAATTTTTTTTTTAAAAAAAGGGGGAGTCGGTAAAGAAGAGAAGAAGAAAGCAACAGCTTCCTTTCTCAGGGGAAGAAAGGACCCAAGCCTCCTGTATTTCTCCTCTTGCAGTTTGCCATGGGTTTTAGAGAAAGAAGGGTGCTAGCACCCAAGTTTCTTGCTCTGGCACTTGTACATGGAGTTGCCGAAGCTTATTCTGGTCTAGTGTGATACAGAGATGGAGGCATAGCAGAAGGTATTTCTTCTGCTGAGAGCCTAAGCCTTTGACAAAAGGATATGTGAATAGGACGCTTGTTACACGCAGTGTGTGATTAACTCTGCAGATGCCTATTTTAAGAATAGTGTTAAAATGCTTCATGATACCTATGATTTAATGAAAGCCATGCTGCAGAGATGTGGTGAAATCATAACCAATCTGCTGTTTCATAGAGGTTTCAGACTCAGCTCACAGCGTAGTGTGGGAAGATCAGGAGACCTGCTGTGGGAAGGTGGAGACGTGCTGTGGGAAGGTACACAGTGCCAGGTCACCCAGGCTTCTCGACCTTTCTAGGAAAACACAACCACTAGCAGTCATTTATTTACCAAGTCGATTTAGATCGCTTGGCTTTTCTTTTGAGAACAGCACCGAATAGGCTAGTTGTGGAAAATTTCCCCCTGCCAACATCCATCCACTGGGACATATTAATTTGCATGATGGAGGACAGTGAATGACATTTTAACTAAGCAGGCATAGTTTTGAACTGCGGGCTGCGTGTCCTAGCAGCAAGCTGAGAAGCTTGCTTTATATTCTTACTAAAACTGTATCTGTTTGGATTTTACTGTTTTCTTTTTCCTGTGGAATGCATTTCTCTGAAGTGCTCCATCAAAAAGAACTACTTGTATCTATTTTTCACAAAAAGCTTAAAAAATTAACTCTGTTTTTCAAGGGATTTACTCTGCACCAAGTGCTAAAGGCAAAGTTTAACACATTCAGCCTTTTATGATGCCATGTTATGGATGCATGTAGGAATAGTTAAAAGCCTACCTACATTATCACTGCAAATTCATGTCAAGTCTAGTCAAAAAACAGAAGTGACTCATGCCAGCTGCATTTGAGACTTCATCTTGCTTCTTAAAAGTCTGTCCCAACTTCCTCTCTCAGAGAATTGCACAGATTATTTTATTTTCAGTAAAATACAAATGAGGTAAGTGAACTAGGTCCCACTCATTTGTGGTATGTTGCATACAGGTATGCTGGATACAATCCACGTGAAAACCAAGCTGTGTGCATTTTTATGTCCAAGCTGTATGAAGCAACATATGTTTCTTTTGCTGCTTACAGTGATGCCTAAAGGTCGGAGATCTATCTACAGTACCTGCAGCAGATTTTCCTACAAGTAATGTGAATAACTGGGTTAAAAAGTTCAAATTATTTCATTTGATAAAATGTGGGATTGATATTTTTCTCACTAATCCACCAAAAATGCTCCATCTAAATCTGAAAGCTTTTGTAATTCTGAAATTTGTGCCAGTTCCAGAAGCGTACTCAGTCAGGCTCTGTAGTCTCTGTCCACTATCTGCCCTTACTGGATGACAGAAAGTATTTATAGGACCATTTTATAAATTAAGGTGATTCCCACCACA
Source organism: Acanthisitta chloris (assembly GCF_000695815.1). NCBI lineage: Eukaryota > Metazoa > Chordata > Aves > Passeriformes > Acanthisittidae > Acanthisitta > Acanthisitta chloris. The sequence continues at coordinate 88,349 of NW_008662069.1, forward strand.
GGCCTTACTCAGCTTTACTTACACGATTCTGCCCTGCTGATGCAAAACCAGTGTGGAAGCTGCTCTGAAAACCAGCAACACACAGGAAAGTATGACCTGATGAGTGGCTGACGTCTTTGTGGTCAGTGTCGGACTGAGTCATGTGTTTAGTATGAGTGCAACATATAGCAAGTTAAAGCCTATTTTACTAAAAATAAGAAACTTTCATTTGAATCTCTGCAATGCATCACTTAGCTGTAAAGAAACCAAATCTCTACTGCCCAGAAGAATGTACAAACCGAGGTTCCCATCAGACAGACCATTATGTTATCACTCGTTATTCAGCTTATGTAACTATCGCGTTTTTTTAAATTAAAAGATCACTGCATTTCACAGTCACGTGCTGCTTGCTGTCTTCAAAACTAAGACTTCCTGTGGCCACTTCTTCATTTTATTTTGCGTATCATGAGTCAGAGTTTCATTTTTTTATTTTGTGATAGATGGATAGGAGATATGAAGAATTTTATCCTCTACTCAGAAAGTCTGGTGTTAGAGAAAAAAGAGTTTCATCCACTTTCTCCCTTTCCTTGTGTAAAGAGATGGATTGGATTCAGGAAATGAAATTGTAGAAATCAGTCTAGTAACTTCTGTTTTTCTTGTTTTCATGTCTCTTTTTCAGATCAATAACAAAGTTTGTGGCAAAGTGTTTGTGCCTCAGCAAGCAGCTCGCAATTGTGAACAAGTCCACGAGCTAGTTCTTCAAAGTGAGCTTGGAGTCAAGCATCTCCAGGGACGAACCATTAAAAAGGCCTTTCTGTCTCCCAGAACTGCCCTTATCAACTTCTTAGTGCAAGAATAGCAAAGGCTCTGCTGGAACTGGAATCTTTTGAGGTGAAGCGAATAAAAAAATGCCAGTTATGGTTATTTAAATCTCATGTAAAGGTGGGAAAGAAATGTTATTAAAATCAGGTTGCTGCTAAATCTTCATTAGAATGCAGAGAAATGTGCAGAATTAAAGTTTCTTATTGAATCATAGTAAGATGCTGCTTGTCCCTATTCTCTGGGAGAATGAGAAGGAAGTGCACAAGAACTAAACAATGGTAACAGAATGTAAATGATATAAAGTGTGTGGAGTTTAGCATCAGCCTCAAGAATATATCTATTGGAAAGTTGGCCTGGCTAATTGCAGGGGCATAAATATGATGCCAGGACTAAATGACTGTTCTGAGTATGTGTTACCCCAAATGATAGGTGTGCTTTGCTCCCTGTAGCTCATGTTTGGGTACCCTGCCTGTAACTAACATTTTAAGTTATAAGAAAATGTTACTACAGTGTTGATTTAAAAATTAATTTATTTGCAGTGACCAATGGCCTTGGGCAAAACAGTAGCCAGAATGGGGCAGTTTGATACATTGTACAAGCCAAGCCAAGAAAAAGGTTAGATTATTTAGCCAAGCCCTGCCTTTGACAGGATTCTCCTTCCTAGCTGGCATATTTGTGTTGGCACCTACATGAGAGGTTCTACTTTGGCAAAGTGCTGATGGTTGTTTCTGCATGGAACAGAATGGAAGTTAGTTCCTATGTGTGAGCCATCTCTGAGGCTTTTGGAGGATTTAGGAAAGGGATTAGTTGGCTGCTAGAAATGCGGCAGTGGGGAAGGCAGGCAGTGTGCTTTTTGCCTCTACTCCTAGTTCTTGTAATGCCTAGATCATAAAACTTGAATTTAAAAGCTTTCTTTTTTTCTTTTTCTGAAAATTTTAACTGAAAATAGCAGTCCTGTTTCTAAAAATCAATCAGACTTTCATAAAACACAAAGCCATTTTCATGCCTCATTCCAACCATGTGATTTGTATGCTGCATTGCTGGTATATCCACATGGAAATGTTTATTGTATTTAGCAAATGCTTGAAAAAGAGTTTCCAAAGAAACAATTACAGGGTTCATTGTGAAAGAATGTCTTTTCTTTGACAGTCATTAAACTAACTAGTCCAATAAGCCAGCCATTTGTGAGCCATCCTGACAGTTAAGAAGTCAGTAGTAACAACCAGCTAGGGAAATACAGAGGTCTGTAGTAACCTTTCAACTCAGCAGGCATCCAGACTCTGTATTAAAAGAAACCAAGAAAAATCTCCCACATAACAGTAAATAAGTCCAATAGAACCTGAGCAACTAGGATCAAGACAGATCACATTGCCATGTAGGTACTAGCTCAGCAATGCCAATATTCATTTTTGTTTTATGCATTTTTGGTGCCAAAGATCTCGATACTTAACAGAGATGCAGGCTCAGTGAGCACATTTGGCACATCCCTACTTCTGCAACAAAACTCATCTGATTTCTGCTTCCTCCTCGACCACACTTGTGCAGATTTTCTCTCCAGCAGTCCTTTGACCCAAGAATGACTAAGAAATGGAACATTTATAATGAAGATATGGTCTTTGCAGTTATAAGACTCCAGAAATCTTAGCCACAAAGGAATGCATTCACACATTCAAACACAGGCCTTTAGTTGAAGTTAAAATAATTTGAATTCCAGTGTCTGCCTGACATATATGTTGTTATAAATTCATAAAACTCCTGTTCAGAAACCCCTAAAAGGACTGTGAAAGAGATCCTTTAAAGTAAAGTCTGTGGCACGGCACAGTCCTGCTTACTTTTCTTTTCTTTTTCTCTGTATAAAAGTTTAACACACCCTGTGGAACCATTTTAACAGAGTTTTTCTTTGAAGGAAAGGTGACATGTTTGGTGTAAATAAAAACTTTTAAAATTTACAAGGATGAAGAAATATGCTGTAAGCCCAGCAGCCCTGTGGTGCCTTTAAACAAAAGCTGCAGTCACTGCAGGGCAGAGCAGCAGCCCACGGTGTTTATTGCTGTTAGCACTGGCGGGTATTTGCTCTTGCCTGAGGAAGTGAATTGTAGATGTCACTTGATGATTCAGGCAAAAGTCAAAATAAGGAATGGATTTCTACAGGCTAAAAAAGGAAAGGTAGTGAACAGCAATCACACAGAAAATACATGGTCAGAAGTCGCACCAGTGTGTTTACAGTAAGTTGTGATTCAGTGTGGTCTAGGGGATACAAAAAAGGTGATGAAAAAGTGAGTGAGAGAGATAATGCGGACTGTGTGACAGAGCCTAATCCCCTGGTAAGTGTATGTTTGAAAGATGGCAGAGGTGCCAGCTACAGAGCTGTGCAGTTGTCCTGACAGCTGCTGACATTTCTTACAAGGTTGACCTGCTCCAAAGCACAGTTGCCATTTGTCTTACGATAATTGTGACTCACAGGTTTGGTCTGTGTCCAGATGAGACTGATAATGATATACAGGCTGTAGCCTTTCCTAAGCCTTTGTAAAATTACTTCTTACAGAAGTCTCATTTATTTAACAGTTGTTACTTGTGTCAGGGTACAGAGGCATCCTTTTGCTGAAGGTGGTATATAGTGTTATCACAGATTGTGTCCCCTTGAAGAGTTCAGTGGATAAATAGTGTGGGAGGTTTAAATCTGGGGGGATACTTGAGAAGAGAGAAGGAAGAGTGCTGGCAGCTGATCAATCGAATTGCTGTGTTCATCACATATTCCATGAAGTGACAAGCCAGTGGAATAGACTCAGTGGAATAGACAAAACCCAGTGGAATACTCAGAACAAACTACTCCAAGTAACATCCATGAAAAGGAAGAGGCATTTTCAGCATCGTGTCACTCAAAGTAAGAGGATGGGCTCACCCTAACCCTAATCCTAACCCTATCACTCAAGGTGACAGGAGATTGGTTATTGCAGTGATCCAATCTGTACTTAATTTCTATTTTAAATAGTATAAAATTTAAAAAATAATTGTTGACACACTTTCTACCCCAAAATGGTTCATGTGACTAGATTTCAAAAAAGTCCAGCCTTCAAACGTTGATTCTGGACAAATAAAACCTGGCAAAGTCCTGAAAGGTTAGTAAGTACTTTTCCAAAGCCATTTATTTCATGAGAAAAGATCTCTGATCCTGGGGTGATAGAGGCACTGAAACGTGCGGGAAGACACCACCATGTGGAAAACCGTGTTATTTGGTGCGGGTGCTTCATAGTCATCTCCAGTGACTGAGGTGATATGGACATGCCAGTGCTGCTTTGCAGCAAGGCAATAGGGCTTTTTATGTCACATTAAGGGACACTGTTACAGCTTAGGTCACTACCTAAGACAGTTCTCTAGCCAGATCGTCCCACCTAGGCTTTGAAATATATCCTATACAGGGGCATTGCTGGAAAAGCATGTATTTTTCCATGACCTTCATCAGACTCCATACATGGAGATTTGGTACAAAATAAAACCTGTGTGCTCTCTTGCCAGATTAAGGTATTGCCTCAGAACTGACATGTGGTTAATGATGACTTTTTCTGATCTTCCTTTGTAAAGCCTATGCTTGTTTCTTCTGGAGGGAGAATTTCCACTGATGACGCAGGTCATACAGTCTCTCCTCTTTGTCTCTCCTTCTTCAGTGTAAAGCCTCGCAGGAAGCTATTCCTATTCTCTAAACCTTTTACAATCAAGATGAAACTGGAAAGAATGTCAACTAGTGGCTTGCTGGTTGTTCCTTCCTAGGGAAGTTTGCATTATGTGAGGTTTTTCTAAAAGCAGGGCTATAAATGAGGACAGGGTTGGGTTTTTTTGGCTCACTGGTTGGTTGGTTGGTTGGTTGGGGGGTTGTTTGGTTTTATTTTTGTAGTTTTGCAATACGTACTACAGTTTGCAGAGATAGGATTGGCTTTATTTGTGTGTATGTCCTGACTTGGAAGAGTACATACACTGATTTTGCTGGATGCTTTTTTCTGCTTCTTTATTTCTTCAGTCTCCTCCTATGATGTTCTGAGCCAATTTTGTATCAAAAGACTATGCTGTAAGGCAGGTATTCTGTGTGAAGCCAGGTCTATCACCAGAACCCAAGTGGCGAATATCCTTACTAGCCCACTGATTTCTATCAGTCCAGGTAATGTCTGCTTTGACTTTAGAAAATGTTGCTGAAACTACAACCATGTGATTTTTGGTGTTTTTTTTCATGGAAAGGGGTTTATGTCTCAAAGAAGAAGGATGAAGCTGATCACAGTAGATCAGAAGGAGTTTTTAGCAAGTCCCAGCCACAGCAGGAGGAGAACTGAACTGGAGCATTATCTCCACGAAGAAGGGGACAGGATCAGAGCTCTCATCTGCAGCCCAGATGATAAAAGAGATCTTGCCTGACATGCAGAGGAAAGGTGGATTTTTTTTTTCCCTTTCCTGAATAATGTGGCTTTCCGCTACCACAAAGCAGTCTGCAGTGCACTAACCCTGTCTGTCCCAGGAGGCTGCAAGTCACACATAACCTTAGTGTCTTGTGGCACTTCTCTTATTCAAGTAAGCCTTGGGTTATATAAGATCAGGTCTGACACTCTGGGGAGTTTCAAACCAGCATCATCTTCTATACAAAGTTAGCTCTAGTGTTCAGTGTAGTCAGAGAGTTTGAACTGGTTTTCCGGGGTTTATAAGTACCTCTGAATCGAGTATTTTTGCTTGGATGTAATGGTGTTGCAGAGAGAAGTCCTTGTGGCTTTTATTCTCTCCGCTAACATTTACATTGGCCATAAGGCACTGGAAACAGTCAAAGTCAAATGGATACTTGAATTTGTTGTCAGGTGAATATTGCCCAAATCCGTGAGAGGTTTTGATCCCAGGAATCTCATTAAAAATACCCTCCAATTTTGAACACCATTTTGTTCTCCATTTTGGGCTACTGAATTGCTCACTCAGCAAAGGAATGTGTCAATGGGACAGACTTAAGTATAATGAGTTGAATATTCATGTTCTGCTTGCAGTGCTGGCGCTCAGCCTGGGCATAAGAAATTGTTTTATTTGAGGAGCCTGATCTTCTTCAATATAACTCTAAACAGAGCCTATACGTTTACGTGAGCAGAAATGTGTGCCTTTGTGCTTGCTGTCTCAGATACAAGCACGTTCTCTGGGTTGGCTGCAAGGGGACAGCCCACGCTCACATCTAAGGCTCTGAACTTCCTTATCTGCCAGTAGTTTTTAACACGTGCCAAAGCCCAGCGTAAAAGGTCCAAGGTTCTCCCAGTACACCCACCTCCTGCTGCCAGAAGAGACACACAAGCAACCAAGCAAGGGGAGTTTCTTTCCAATAACTGTGCTCGGTGCCAACAATCTGTGAAGCGCAATACATACAGTCATAACAGCTGTAGGTGATCCAATGCACTGATCAGGAACAATAAACACAGGACATATAGCCAGGGCAGAAAAGAGAGTGATTTAACAAAGGAGCATGACACATTACTGGCAATGGCAGCATGGGTTTGTTTCTGATGAAGATTAGTAGAATTGGCATAACAGGAAATTGTTTTCTGCTACAAAGGGAAATCAATTGTCTTTAAATACACAGTGGCGTAATTAGCAAATCTTACTAATTGCTGCAAAACAGAAATACAAGTTGCGTTGCTGGGCTGGCTAAGCCAAGAGAGTACTGTGAAAAAAAAATCTGTCGGAGCTTTTAGAAGTAAATATTTTTCTTAAGTATGTCTTCATCCCTGGAGATCCACGTGGCTGGATGAAATAGCAAGGGTGCAATAAAAACATATACTTCCCAATTTTCCCATGTGAAAGAGCATTTAAAAACATCTGTTAGTTAGAGAGCTTCTCCTAGGACACGCACGGAAGAACGGGGTGGATGCACTGACTGCATCTGGCAAATCCAGTCGAAGTCCACCAAGCCATGTGAGGCTGATGACTGATGGCAGGATGTCGTCTGACCTGTGGAGTGCTCCCAGCCCTGCATTACTGAAGGCCACGTATGTTGGTTAAAAAGGTCACAGTGCTGTTTGTGTTAATGTGCTGATAATGAGGCAGAGAAACAGAGCTGGAAAATTCTCCAGGCAAGTTCTTGTTCTGATAAAAGGCTTTTTTCAGTAGAAAACAGAGAAAAATGATTGCATATTCTTTTGAGCAGTGGTAGGAAAACCACTGAAGCCATCTGCATTAATTTGATGCAACTCTGCAGCCACTGAAAGCAAGTGTTCAGCCCCATGGAGTGAAAGTGAAGGGAGACCAGTAGCACCTGGAGAAACTCAAAAGAGAAATTTAAAGGTGGTTCTCTGCCCCAGAGCAGCAGCCAGGTGCTTGGCACCCAGCTCTGGCGTTCCTCAGGAAGACTGAACCACTGCAGCTCAGGAATCCACAGCCTCCTCTCTCTGCTGCTTCCTGGGCTCTTGTTTGGGGTCTCAATGATTCCCCATAGTTCCTCTAACCATCCTGAGGTGTGGCCTGTCAGATAACCCTTCCCTGCCTCAGTTTACCCACCTGTGAGCAGGGCCCACAGCATCCCCACTGATGCTGCAGGTGCAGCTATTTAAGGAACATGACTCTGAAAGCCTTTCTGTGGAGCATCCATACCTGTCCCAAAAGGCAGTGTGGAAAGCTGTCCCTGGCCCTTCTGTGCTATTGGTGTTAATTAAATACTTTTACTGTATTTAATCATGGCCTGTAGCAGGCATTTTTACCACAACAGAAGCAATACATCCAAGTCTGGCCCTATTTCTGCCCTGACCCCCGGGGCAGGGGGTGCACCAACCCTGACTGCATGGTGGGCACCTAAGCTGCCCTCAGTCCCCAGGCTGCCCCTGCAGCTTGGGGGTTAAATGTGTAGGCAGCAGGCAGGGCAGGCAGCAGGCA
>NW_008662069.1:96096-100678 GCF_000695815.1 Acanthisitta chloris
AACCCTGCCCTGCCGCCTTCCTGAAAACATTTTGGAAGGCAGAAGCTGGGGTTTGGCCTCTCCACCTCCACAGCATCCCATTCAGCAGCCTGGCCCCAACGTGAGCCCAGCTTTCCCACCCACAGCAGCCCCTGGGGTCAACTCTACAGCCACTTTGCTCCATTCCTCCTTCCTCCTCCACCCTGTTATTTGCCCTACAGCCCTGTGTATCATCCTCCTAGTACAAAACACCTGGTTGGTGCACATAAATGGCACATTTACTGAAAAACTCTATTAGAAAGCTGGAAGGAGCATTCATCTTTTCCCCATGTGATTCAGTCGAGAGTTCAGAGATGCTGTGGCCCTCCCTACATTGCAAGAAGATGAGAAATGTGTTTGCTCCTGCAAGAACCAAGCCAGGCTCCATCCTGGAAATACCTCTGCCTTTTGAATTGCTCACTCTGTTTATGCTCTAGCACTGAGGCTTTATCACATTTCTGCTAAAACACAAAAGAGCATGTATTTCAGGCACTACAGAGTAATGTGTACAGTCCAACCTCCTGCAGGAAAATTGCCTACCTGGGACAGCTACAGTCCTGGGGAGACACAGGTACCAGGGATTAGACCTGGAAATGTCCACAAAGAAATTAGTGTGCTACCAGCCCCTGGTTCCTCATGCCAGTGTGGTTGTAAATAGGCAGCATGAGTATGCAATAGTTGCTTTTGGAGAGAGATCCAGTTATAAATTGGCACCCAGACACCTCTTAATCATGTTTTCCCATAAACTATACAGCCCTGGGCTGTTGTCATGCTTTAAAATCTGAGGGCGTTCTCTTCCAGATACAAAAATGATCAGGGGGGAGGAGCAGGGGATGGTAGTCTTCTCTGCATTTTCTCCACCTCTCTGCAACGTGAGCCCAAAGCCCAACATGGTAGCAAGGAATAAAGGCAGACAATCTCCTCACTGCTCTCATCTACCACTTCCCTGTTTTCCTGGGCAGGCAGTGCTTTGGCCCAGCCTGCCGGCCCTGGAGGGCTGTGCTGCTCCAACACTAGGCTGCAGGGATATGCCCAGTGCTCCCACTGAGATGGGGCTGAAATCTGGGAACACCACTCGGGGCTGTTTGTCCCCAAATCTCTGCCTCCCTCCGCCCCACAGGCAGCTACAATTGCCATGTGGAGCGAGGCTGAGTTACAAGCTGTCAGCATTATTTTGCATGAGTAAATGCAGCCTGTAAGCCTTGCCCATAGGAACAAAAACAGATTAAATGAGCAATGTTTTTTTTTCTTCAAGGGATAGGGTTGAGAATAAGCTAATTCAAATTGGCACATAGATTTTGGTCCAGTGCTACAACAGCAATCGTGGACCCCTTAATTTCTTAATAGGCATGGGCTGTAAAAGTCACAGCAACTATAAAAATGCAGGACCATATCTAATCACAGCAGAAGGGTCTGCAAGTTAGTGTAGTATTACATCTCCAGTCTAGTAGAAAGTTCAAGTTAATCATCTGCTCACTTGGGAATACTCCTAGCCCAAATCTCACAGAGAGAATAAATCTGAGCATGAAACTTCAAAGGTATTTTGCTGCCTAACATTCACTGAAAGCATTGTGAATTCAACACCAAAATGCCTTTGAATCGCTTGGCTGTGATCCCCCTCCGAAGGCACTTTCCATCAAAGTGTTTGCTCATGCATGCAGAGCCTGGAAGGAGGCCAAGCCTAGTGCGATGCTTCCCTATCCGAAGGACTCCGGCAGCCTTTTCCACGTCGTCCGCACAAGCATTGTTCTGCAGACAGCTGATTTGATCCTTTGGCATAGGAAGGAAATGTACTTTTACATAGCTGGTGAAGGTCAGCAGCATCCAGAGCAGCTTCCCCTCACTCCTTCCCGCCCCAAGGTGGTGAGCTCCTGTGGGTCAGACTGTAAAATGACTTACAGATGTTAGATAAAAAGTAATGGCAGAAAATGTAGGCATGACCCTTAAAAAAGAAAGTCAGAAAAAACCCAACCATGATCTGAGGGAAATTACAGATTCTTCCTTGGTTTATTTGTCGAAAGCTGAAAATAGAGATGTCTATTCCCAAACACTTCTGTTCCACCAAAGGATTTGTTTCCTAGAGGGATGAAGAGCCTTATCTCAGTGTGTTTGAAGAAAAAAACCCAATAGGCACACACTGAATCTCTGATAGGCTGGATAGGAATGTGCCTTCCCTTGATTAACTTTACATCCTTAGGTGAGAAGGAGCCAAGAAGGTGCAAGATTGATGTGTAATTTCCTTTTCAATTGCTCCTTGTCCACTAGCATCTCAGATTCTTACGGGGAGTAAAGCAGTGGTGGGGATCTCACTCCCATCCTTATCTACCTGCTGCTCTGTTTCCTTTCTGTCATTCTCTTGGGCCATGTAAGTATGAACTCAAGCAGTCTGTGGTTCAGTACCAACTTTGTTGCTTATTGTTTCAGCATTGGACCCTCCCCATTTTAAATGAAAGCAGTTGTACTGAAAACTGAGCATCTCAACTAACCTGATCTCCAAAAGGACCCTGAAGCCAGCAATGGGGAGGAGGCATCCCATGCATCAGCCCCTTGTTATGGTTCTCCTCGTCAGCCCAGGATATTGCCAAGACCAGACTTGCACTAGCCCTTTCTGTGGATGCTCTTTAGGTATTGAAACTCTCTTGGCTTTCACCATCCCAGCTGAGGTTAACCTTGAACTCTACAGTTTTGGTCAAGTCCCTCAAAAGAGGTAATCACTCTTGCTCTCAGTAACTGGTGGCCTGAGCCTACAGTTGCCTGGCATGAAACAGCTGTTGGGAGCCACCACAGCCTATCCCTGCCACAAAAATGGGAGGAAAACTCTTTCCACTCTAGCCAAAAGGATCCCGGCATAGTCAGGGTCTTGTGCTTTGCATGACAGACATCCAGATGGAAGCTAAACCTTCCTCCTGAACTGCCAGGGCTTGTGTAAAGCAGGGTGGAGCCCCCAGGCACCTAGCTTCTCCCAAAGTGAAAAAGGGCTTGTGGGGATCAATCTGAAGGAGCTGTGACACTCCTCCTTCCCTCACCCCCATGGCAGAAGAAGGCTTGGAAACGTTTGATAGACAGGATTGCTTGATATTTTGGATATTTTCCTTGTGCTCTAGCATTATTGATGCCTTTAAAAAGTGGCAGGCTGTGGTTAGTGGCAACACATGCTGGGGTCCCCCTTCTCCAGGTCCTGAGTGCTGGGGAACTCCACTGCTGTGCTTCACCCTGCCCTGGGATTCCCACAGAAACCATAAACCCCCTTATCTAACCCTGTACTATGGCTGGGCTAACTTTTGTGAATCCAGTTTAGCAGTTTATCTGCTCAGGGTCCAGCCTAAAGCAGTTACTGCAGAGATGACCCTCCAGTCTTTCAGTCCTGCTTGGAGCCTCTTAGGAGATGCCAAACCAATTCAGAGGTTGTTTTGAAAGACATCTTTTCCAGAGGCTCACAGTGCCATGACTTTTAAGCACATTGGGCCAAAACTCACTGGAAGAGTCAGGGTATTTTAGATCTGGCCTCAGTCTCTCAGCAGTGCTTTTGTAAGGGAGCTGGTCAAAGAGGGAAGGGGATTGTTTTCTATTTCTGAAATGTTTTGGTCACAGCCCAATTCACGATTATTAAAGGCAGCAAATTTCCACATTCCTTAACATTTGGCCCTACCTCCTGGAGCCTGGGGGAGAATTACAATAACAAGTTCTGGGAATGCAGAACACGTGCCTGGGCCCGTTGGATCAACTGCACCAGTAGATTTACTTAGAAGTATCACAGCTCCCTACAAACCAGCCTCTCACCCAAGCCCAGCAGAGTTCCCATTGCAGGCCCCCTGATCCCAGCTGCATTTCCCTTTAATCATGTTCATGAGGTGTCCTGATCACACTGGGGCACCCCTGAAAGCAGGTTTACACATGGTTCTTATACCTTTCAAGCATTCAGAAACAGCATGATTTGACCAATCTCTGTGTAACACACACACCCCAATGTATTCCAAAGCAACTATAATTTTACAACATCAGCATCCATCTGTTTCTTTCCTGATCTAAATGACCCTGGCGTTCGTCTTGCTGCAGTTACATGTCTGCAGTGCTAGATAATGGTATGGAGGGTTCCTAAAGGTTTTGGCAGAGCTGAGGTGCTGATGTTATGTTGGGCATCCAGAGGTATCCTTTATTCTGCAGGTTAGGGGCTGTTCTCCTTGCAGTGATCCGTGGTCCTTTATTCATGCTCTCTTAAGCATGACTCTCCAGCATAGAATGTGCATCTGTATTAAGAAAATGCATACAGTTTCCTGTTGTAAAGACGAATTGCTAGAGCAGTTATGGAATGAGATTTTCATGGTGGAAGTTTTTTCAAGACAGGTGGCCCTCACTTTTCACAAGGGTTCTTCAGGAGGGGTTTGGGGCTGGCACGGCCAATTACGGCGAGAAAAGAGTATTATCCAGGGGGGGACGAGGTAAAAACACGGTCCTTACATCACCCGAGTGACTTTAACCAAGCTCCCTTCCCGGCTGTGCTACCTTAACCAGCCCCTTCCCCGGCGCGGTCGGACGCGGCGGCGCGCGGGGCGCTGAGGACCGC
>NW_008662070.1:0-429 GCF_000695815.1 Acanthisitta chloris
GAAGAATGTAAATAAAGCAGGGTAGGATAGCCCAGTGTTCAGTGTCACATATAAAACCAAAAGGTTTAGTTTCCTTCCCATTTCAGTTGCATCAGAACTTCAAGGCACCTCACATTTAACAAAACCAAACTCATTTTCTGATTTGCCAGTAATAATCTGTTTGTTCATTGCGTTACAGCAACTGTGATAGAGTGTGAGGCATGAAAAAGATCTTTTCTTCTAAAATAGAGAGCATTCATTAAAAAAAATTAGGTCTGTGAAGCATTTGAACCATGATATTTGTATTGCCTACATACAGACCCGTGATTGCTAGAGAACTTTCATACCTTATCAAACAGAAAACTTGAGATCTGTGACCAAAACTATATAAGCATTTATATTTAACTTCTAAATGTAACGAGTGAAAAGAATAAAGCTCTTAATTAACAT
>NW_008662071.1:0-25848 GCF_000695815.1 Acanthisitta chloris
AGTCACCACCATGGATCCAGCAGCATTTGATGATCCGTAGTCATCTTTTCGTCGGTAGTGCTGCACACACACACACACACACACACACACACACACACACCCACACACACACACACACAGAGAGAGCCTCTTACGTGTCTGGACTCTGGTTCTTTTTGCATGGGACTCTGACAGGGCACTGATTGGTCAGCTCCCCTTGAGTTGCTGGGTCAGCACACAGCGATTCCCAGGGCAGGTACAACCCAAGTGTCCTGAGAAAGTAGTGATTTGGGTGTGGCCAGAGATTTATGGTAGAGAATGGAGTCTCATTATCTCAGCTGCTGGAGAATTTGGGTGGAATAATGATTGACAGTAGCGACTGGAGTGGCTGGGGACACTCAGCAAGCTTTGTGGCAAACAACCATGCCTTTGCCACACAGCAAGCCATCAAAGCCAGGCAATGTCAAAACAAACATTTATTAAAAGTCCCTTACACTTTTATATACTAGAAAATATGTCCAATGACCTAACTTAGTCCCTTAGTATTGCTGACGTATACCTGCAGACACATGTCTATAAGGCTACAGGATAACCTAAGGTACTGAAATGCATTTCTTAAATTTTTGGGGTTTTTTTGAACTGGAAGCTCTTTAGGGGCATCCCTACAGGAGTGTGGGATTCCCAATGGGGACAAGGATAAGTGGTGAATGTGGGAGTGTCAGTTTGCTTCTGTAGCTAAAGAAAAATATGTTGGCTTTGTAGGCCATCAGTGCTTCTGGTTCAAGAGCTCATCATAGGATCATAAAGCCATAGAATGACCTGTGTTGGAAGGGACCATAAAGATTATCTCGTTCCAACCTCCCTGACATTGTCAGGGATACCTCCCACTACACCACATTGCTTAGTGCTCCATTCAGCCTGACCTTGAATTCACTTCAGCTCGGTGTTGATGAGAACAATATTTGGATCTCAGCATAGTCAATTTATCTCATTCTGAAAGATGTTATTTTTGTGATGTGAATTCTCACAAAACAGTGTGGGATACAATACTTCATTCCCACCAAAGAGAAAACAAGATTTGAATGTTTTGAGCGTCATAGGAGAGAATCAGCTAGCACATGTGATCATTTAAATTCTGATTTGTAACAAGATTATCTATAAAATCTTATTTCTACTGGTATAGAGGACATTATAGAGATGCCTCTCCTTTAAGCATGATCTATTGAAACTGTACAGAGTAGTTACAGTGTTTTAAAATAATGGGTTGGAAAAAAGGCTGCTAAATAAGCCTTGGTGAATGGAAAACAGTGATCAACGGCAGAGATTGCAAATGAATGTTGCAAGTGTTCCCGTACAGTATGAGGCAAACTTTGCCCTCAGACTAGACTGGTCTGTTAATTTCGATCCTAGTGTGGAGATTGCTTTTCAACTGTTGTGTTTTCAAGCATGTGAATGGGAAGCTAAGAGATTTTCCCGTGTTTTTTCCATACCAGTCTCTCTGCACCCCTTATGTCTAAAGAATCAGCCCCAAGTTGGATGAATATAAGCTGTGCCTTTGGTTTTCAGCCTTGAGATACTCACAGTGCTTGACCATATGCTGAAGCAGACCATGGTAGAAAGCTCATGTGTATCCAGAAGCCCCTTCTTGCAAACTCAAGCAAAGTTTTGGCTTAGAAAAGAAAAAGTGGAAAATAATTCGGCAATTTGATTCACTTCATAAGTGAGGGGTTTTGATCTCATGTTCCCCTGTTGCAATAGAACTGCATTACTTCTCCCTAACTCATTTCTGTAGAGATCTGGGAGTTCAGAAGCCTTACAAACTATTTCTAATAGGTGAAATACAGCATGCTGAAAATGCCTACCTATACAGGATGGTGGTGCAACCTCAATAAGTTATCAAAATATATACACACATGCACACATATCTCTGCATCTATATTTATAATCTGCATACCTATATATACATAGGCATTCAAAACTGAAAAAAGCAATACAAAAATAGAATCATACAGCTTGTTCACAATGATCTCAAAATTTAATTAAATCAGTGATTTGTAAAAAAGCTATTTATTTTATACAGTTGCATTTTATTACTTTAACTGCAAGATAAACTGCCTTTTAAATTACAATGAAAAAGCTATAGTAGAATAATAGAATGATAACCCTGATGCAATTTTTAGATCCTCAGCTTCCAAATATTTATTCCCATGGTTAATAACATTATGTGTGTGCTGAGTTCAGCACTGAAATTATTTAATCTAAACAAAGTAAGAAGTTATAACTATGCAAGTGCAAGAAATTAATTTTAAAAATACTGCGACTACTATGTGTTTCACTGTAGCTAAGCTATTCTAATTTGTCCTTATGGAAAATAAAATGAAGCTATGCCGTACAGCCTACTATACAATATTTTTCATTTTACATGCACATAAAAGATGCGCTGGTCAAATTGTAAACACATCAAAACATACTGCTCTAAGCTGTAGGATTGTATATTTACCTATTTTTAAAAGATCAACATTGTTCATTTTTTTGGATTTTTGCCTTTTTTTAAAAAAATAACTTGTACAGTACAGACCTGCACTTTAGGAATGTGAAGTTGATTTATGACAAATCGGCAAAGGCTGAATATGTGAACTTTGTCCCTGTCTTTGTGTCATGCTCATAACCAAAGGAATTTGCCATTATTGTGGCATTCTGGCTTTATGGTGGTGGAGTGGTGCGAAGTGGAAAGCCATGATTAAACCCCTATACGGTTCATTTTCTCGCATGAGGAAAATTGGGAGTAGAAGATAGACAAGCTTGTGTAGTTATTGAGGAAAACATTCAGTGCAAGTAGCTCATTTTGCATTTGCAGTGCAAGCTGCAGGTTGAGCTCTGGGTGGGAGCCCCAAGCAAGCGTCTGTGAACTGCTGACCTTTTGAGTAAAAAAGGGCACAGGGGCCTGAGGCCCAGCCAGGTGACACTCAGAGACACAGCAGGATCTGATGGCTTCTGCAGGTTTAGACTGTGAGGATACAAAAGCCCAGGGGTTCCTTTGTTTGGGGACCCTCCTTCTCAGAGGCACCAGCTCAACCTGCTATTTTGTTATTTAGTTATTGCACAAAGACTAAACTCTTTGAAGGATCAAGACAACTGGGAGTCTTTTGTGGGAAACCTGGGGCTGAGTCTCACTTCTTGAGTGTGTAGCTGTGAAGGGGCTTTGGTCCCAGCTCAGGTGGTGCAAGAGTGACTGCAGGTGACTCCTGGATAGTCCAACAGGGAGGTTTCCTTAACAGAGTCTCTGCTTAAGAAATATACCCTTCCAGCTACAAAGGCAAAGGACATAGTTGAGGAAAATGGCAAGTATAGGTCATAGCAACATGTTGGCAAGCAGCATTCAAACTTCCACATTACTGTTACAGTGACATCTTATCAAGGTTTAAGGTACTTCGCTTACCCTTGTGTAGGATTTACAAACCGGTAGGAAAGGAGACAGACTAGGAAAAGTAGGTACACAAGATCTGCCCCAGTTCACAGGGCAGACTATGAGTATAAACACATTTCCCCTGGCCAGTAATCTTTGGTGTTAGGATGAGAAATGAGGGGACTTATTTGCTGTGACAGGGAAAAGCAATAACCTCCTCAAATGGAATGTCTAGGCAAGTGGAAGCTGTAATATGTTAAATGACTGCTTAAATGTTTAAAGATAGTTTAAATCAATTGGAATCTGTCTGTCAAAGATCCTGGAACATTTCGAGACGGTCCCTGCATACTTTTGTTCCACTTGCCTCCTACCAGAGCTGTGTCTTGCCCCCAGAAAATATTTCACTTTCAGAAAAGATTAAACTGTTAATGCATCAATAAGATCTGTATTTTCCTGAAAGGGATGCTGGTCATCAAGAAATTTCAACAGAATTTATGAATCCTGTCCTGTTAGAAGGACAGATAAAATATTGTGGGTTAATTATTGGAACTATGTTAAATATCTTTCTAAATAGTTGCATTATTAAACACAACAACTAGAGAAAATCAGAAATTTCTGATAGTAATAAACTTCTAATAGGTTTTCTCTTCTTATGCCAATAAGTATCTGAAGTGGAGGCAAAGTGCAATTGTTGCCATGTTCTTTGACTCTTTTGTGTGAGGAGTCCCTTTTTATCTTGTTTTATTAATTACAATAGTATGTTTCTTGAACATTCATATAAAATAATGATAGAACATTACTATGCAGTCTATATTTTTTTATCCTTTGATTTACAAATAGGCAATTGTGATATTAAAGTCATCTAGGCCTAGTTATCTGTCAGTCTATCTGAACAGATTGTGAACAAAAAGATATGCATCTTTAATAAAGATTATTCATGTGAATAATGTTATACCAAACTTGATGTGCTAGACTGGCACCTTCAATATTTCATCCTTATTGCCCACTGTTTTCCCACTTTCCAAATGTTTTCTTCATGAATTTCTGTACTACAGGGACTAGTACTATGTATGCCATGACTTAGTGTGGGATACTATCATCTGATGTTTAATTCATTAGGATATATGCTCCATGCTCCCTCCACCCTCTGCCTGATATGTATCTTTTTTAAATGTTCTTGGAAGTTACGTGATTTTCTTCCACTCCCCAGGGGAAAATATTTTTTTTTCCCAAAAACACAGCCTGTGGGAGGCATTTGTATTTTGTTGAAAGGGTGACTTTAGAACATTATTATTCATCATGAGACTAACATAAAAACCCTATTACTGGGATGGAGGATGTGGGGTGGGTAGGGAAGGGAGAGGAAGCAATAACTGGTCAACCTTGTGTTGTGGTTTAACCCCAGCTAACAACCAAGAACCACACAGCTGCTCACATGCCCCCCCATCAAAGGGATGGAGGAGAGAATCAGAAGGGTAAAAGCTAGAAAACTCATGGGTTGAGATGAAGACAGTTTAATAGAGAAAGAGAAAGCCACACACTCAAGCAAAGCAAAACAAGAAATTAACTCACTGCTTCCCATGGGCAGGAGGTGTTCAGCCATTTCCTGGAGAGCAGGGCTCCATCAGACATAAAGGTTCCCTGGGAAGACAAATGCCATCACTCCAGATGTCCTCCCTTCCTACTTCTTCTCACTTTATATACTGAGCATGATGTCATATGGTGTAGAATATCCCTTTGGTCAGTTTGGATCACCTGTCCCAGCTGTGTCTCCTCCCAAGTTCCCATGCACCCCCAAGTTCCTTGCCAGTGTGGCAGTACGGGAAGTGGCAAAGGCCTTGGCTCTGTGTAAGTGCTGCTCAACAATAACAAAAACATGTCTATATTATCAACCCTGTGGTCTGCACAAATTCTAAGCATAGCCCCATAGCCACTGTGAAGAAAGTTAACTCCACTTCAGCCCAAACCATCACACTTATGAATACAAACAAAAGCAAACGCTGCCCATATCTTGGTCCAGTGCTTCACCTCCTCCCACAAGAAAGATATTCGACAATAAGTCTCTTTAATGATAGAAGACAGAATGTTCCAGCACTCCGATGTGATAGTAGGATATGTCAGCTTCTTGCAGTGCAATCATACTGCTTTGTCTGAAGTCCAGCAGTGCAACAGGGGAATTTAACTGATGCTGTGCTGCTTGATAGGGTTGGGAATATGTGTTAAAGAATGTAAAAAATTTTGTTGTAAAGATTCTTTCTCTATATGCATATATTTATATATACATGTATATGTGTGCATTTACACATCTCTTGAACTAATCACTAGAAAATTTTCTGAAGCAATATTGTGGAAAGAAGCTTTTCAAGACTTACTTTGAATTTGTGTATATGTTAAGATGTTTTACTGAATGGCGAAGATGATTAGATAACAGACTATGAGAAAGGCAAAAGACAAGAGAATGACCCAGTCATACTGTAAGAAAAGGGTGTAGGGCCTTGATGAAATACTGTGCAAAGACATCATTGGTCTTAGTTCCTATGAATATTATCAAGTAGGAACTCTCTTCTAACAAATGCCACAAAAGGAAGAGGAGTGATGTCAGGAATAAAAGGTGGGGAAGATTTTGTGTACTCAAAGAAGGCAGTCATGATATTGTGGGATGGTGGCAGAGTACAAAGAAGATGAAAAAATATGTTATGCAAAGGTGG
The DNA here is from genome assembly GCF_000695815.1 of Acanthisitta chloris. Taxonomy (NCBI): domain Eukaryota; kingdom Metazoa; phylum Chordata; class Aves; order Passeriformes; family Acanthisittidae; genus Acanthisitta; species Acanthisitta chloris. The sequence continues at coordinate 6,094 of NW_008662071.1, forward strand.
TAAGATAAAAAGTGACATGAAGGTATGAGGTACCAAGAGCTACTAGAAAGGAGAACTGCATCAAGTCTTTCTGAGTGCTTGTCTTGCTCTGCTGGGTTTAGCAAGCCGTGAAATATTTTCAATATTATGTTTTCTTTTTGTTACTTTCCCTTCTGCACTGGCTTTGCTTTAAAAGTATTTCTGTTATTCCTCTGGTAGTTTTGCATAACTTCATGATGAACCTCAGTAGCTTGTGATACTATCCTAAAATGTGGCAGTGTGTCAACCACAAAGCCTCTTTGCTTCATGTACATGCCCTCATGTAGATACCATGCATAAGGACTTTGCTCCTCATGGAGTACATATAGAAGCAGACTCCTCTGTCTCTGATTAATTAGCATATCTCCCAGTCACCAGAGTATTCTGTGATCAGACCATATGCATACTTTTAACTAATCTTAAAGTTAAGTGAGCACAGTATAGCAGATAATTAGCTGAAGCTCTAGTGTTTTTTAGCATTCTTTATGTTGTACCTGAGATTTACAGGTTCAGGATGTGGTGAACCTATTCTCATGCACAATTTATTGGTTTGCTCAGGGGAATGCCTCAAACTCAATAAAGCCCTCCCCTACTCGGCACTGAGGCTGTCTGCCATCCACATTAGAAAGTCACATGCAGGAGGAATTCTCATTTTCCCTGCCAGTGAAATTAAATGGCTTCTCTCAGCATCACCTTTGCTTTGAGTGGTGTGATGTAGAACTTGTTACTCTGTATCATTTTCTGTTTAAATAGACCTAGATAGTTGGATCTTTCATCACATAGATTTGAACATCAAACCAATTTTTAAAGCTCAAATTTGTTCATGGATAATTCACAAATGGATGGAGGGTTGTCTTGAGTTTTCATTTGTGAAAATACTAACACAGAAAGTTCACCGGTCTCACTCAAGAACAAAAAATGTAAATAATCTCAAATCAATTACCCACTGAATAATGCAATACAAAAGAGAGCTTTTTGAGTTAGGCATGGGAAATTGAATGCCATGATTTTGTACAGGATCCATGCCAAGGTCTCTGCAGAGATGGGATGTGTTTTGGCAACCAGTTAAGAAAAGGAGGAAAAGCTGATTATTTTTATTGAATTTTACTTTTGCATTCATGTGACTGAGAAGCCTTTTCCAGTCCTCCCCTTTGCTATAGCACCGTAGTGTTAGCTCACATACAGGTTTTGTTTTGAAATAAATGGATATGTTTTGCTAATTACATACTGACAAGTTTATAAATGTCTTAAAAGAGTTTTCATATTACCTGCTAACTTTATTAAAAACCAGTTGAGTTTATATGGAGAGTTTCAGGAAAGCCCAACCTGATACAAAACAGGCTTTGTTAAAATGATTTTGAGTAGATGATAGAAAAAGTTGTTTACAGAAAATACTTTGTTGTTTCTTAACAGTAGTTAAAAGAGTTTGTTTAAAATATTTGATCTCTTACATAAGGACAAGAAGAGTCTGTGTGTCTACTGGCTCATGGTGAAATGGGAGCTGCTGTTGGACACTGGGAAAAGATCATGAATTCCCACTAGTTCAAAGACTCATGTTTCCCACCTGTATGAAATGAATTCTGGAAGGATAGTTTAGCTAATAATAAGAAAGAACTTGGATATGATAAAAATAACACTAGCAAGGAGAGAAGATCTTGTTCTTGTGCATAGTTGAGCATCTTTACGCACATTTTAAAGTCAGCTGCAGCTGGCTAACATTGTGATTTGTACAGATGGACCAGCAATAGCAAAACCACTGCTGTGCATAATTGGCAAGGTAATTTGGAGATCTGTTCTTGATGGCTAGCCAGGGTTTGGAAATGATGCCAAGAAACAAGCAAAAGAACTACTCACAGACTTGTATCTCTGAGTAGCAGGTATTTGTTTATTCAGTGCTGGGCACAAGGGGGATTGTTCCACTAAACTTGTGGGGCCAGGGGTAAAACTTTACACTATATACATTAAATGGTCATACATATTCATTATTTCTAGGAATGGATTGTTATTATTATAATTACTTATTTGAAATTATTATCATATTCTCTTCCTTCATCTCCTCCTACTTGGCATTGGTCCAACAGCCTGTTGTGGTTGTCCAGGGGTCTTCAGGAGGAAGGCTGATAGCCTTCATCAGGTTGAACTTTTTTCATTTGGTTTTAACACATGCTCTGTAGTCCTGTATTCTTATTGTTGGACCTCAGACCTGGGGATATCCTGCTTTTCGTCGTCTTTTCTCTTGGTCTTTCCTGATTTATTGCCACTTGTGTCTATTTGCAGTTTAAGCAATTCTACAAGGATGTTGACCTAAGCTAATAGATACACAGGTTTAAGCTATTCTAAAAGCATCCTAACAAAATGCTTTGCTATAAAATACTTTACTGTTTTACATTGTTTTCTTTATATCAGACACATATAACATGCAGATGTTGGCATAGGGAAGGCAACACACTTGCAGTGACAAATTCTTTAGATGTTTTATAGTGTTTTATTGGAATCATTTTACTATTGGTGTGCTTTGTACTCAAATTCACTTCCCTCCTTCACCTTGACTTTCCCCCACCCCCCAAATTGTGGCTATGACTAACAGGATTTCCAGCTCCTGTGGGTGAAATTTTGATCAGGATGCTGCTATTCTTGATTCTACTCTTGTGTAAAACTTTATTTTAAAATGGATTTAGATTCTTATTCAGACCCTGAATTACTCAGCTTAACTCTATCTATCTATCTATCTATCTATCTATCTATCTATCTATCTATCTTCCCCTTTCCTTTTTGCTCTTGGGTATTTGCTCGCAGGGATTCAGAAGTAGTTCCTGTAAAGCTGGCATGTGGAAGGTTAACACTGGGCAATTCTCACTTAGGAATATTCAGATCTTGAATTCTAATTGCAATCAATGCAAAGCATGCACATAAATATATTTGACATGGCATCCTTTATGACTATTTCTGTCACATTAACAAGTCATAGAATGGTTTGTGTTGAAAAAAATCTTAAAGATCATCCAGTTACAACTCCTTTGCAATGGACAGGGACACCTTCCACTAGACCAGGTTGTTCCAGGATGTCCCATCCAACCTGGCCTTGAACACTGCCAGGGAAGGGGCATCCAACACTTCTCTGTGCCACCTGTTCCAGTCCCTCAGCATTCTCATGTTACAGAATTTCTTCTTATTATCCAGTCTAAACCTGCTCTTTTGTATTTTGAAGTCATTCCCCCTTGTCCTATTACTACAGGTCTTTGCAAAATAGCCTTTCTTCGGAACTCTTGTATCTATCCCCTTTAGGTACTGGAAATCTACTATAAGGTCTCCCTTATATCTGGGGGTCCTGGTTGGTGACAAGTTAAATATGAGTCAGCAGTGTGCCCTGGCAACCAAAAGGGACAACAGTGTCCCAGGGTGCATCAGGCAAAGCATCGTCAATTGGTCAAGGGAAGAGATTGTCCTGCTCTGCTCTGCACTAGGGCAGCCTCACCTCAAGTGCTGTGTGCATTTTTGGGTACCACAATGTAAGAAGGATATAAAGCTATTAGAGAGAGTCCAAAGGAGGACACAAAGATGTTGAAGGGCCTAGAGGGCCATATGAGCAGCAGCTAAGGTCACTTGGCTTGTTCAGCCTGGAGAAAAGGAGCCTGAGGGAAGACCTCATAGCAGTCTACAGCTTCCTCATGAGGGGAAGCAGGCACAGAACCCTGTTCTCTGGTGGCCAGTTCTCAGAGACTGGAGGAAAGGTTGCCTGGCTCAAAGCAACCACTTGAGAAAGTGGTGGGGGAACAGAGCTCTGTGTAGGTGGGTCAGTGGCTGCTCCCACTCTACTCTTTGAGCCTTAAAAAGTAACTGCCCATCTACACTGTAATGGTGTCAGCTGACAGCAGGGCTCTGATGTAAACCCTGAAATGGTGATGGTTGAGAGCACCCTGACTGCATAAAGCACAGGCACAAGTGTGACCTCAGGCTGGGGAGGGCCCCGGGTGAAGGGAACGGATAAAAGGACTGTGAGATGTGTGCCACATGGTGCTCAGGATTAAAAGTGGTTGAGACCATACTGGATCCACGGGTGGTGACTATGTCTGTTTTTCATGTGTTTTTCTCTTTTTGTCTCTTATTCTGTTTTTCTTCTCATGTTTTCTCCTCAATATATAAATTGCAAGCTGCACTAAGAAGTATCTCCGTTATTACTTGCTAAATGCCTTGTTCAGTGCCCCGCTAAGGGCTTTGTTCTCTAACGTGTGCTGAACTAAATTTTGCACTCTTTGAATGCTGTGAAGTTTACTGATTTGCCTTTTTCCAAGTCTCATTCCATATGCATGACCCAAAGTTTATAAGTGAAAATTATTTCTTGTTACATATCCCAAGAACTTCATTATTTTGCCTGCACACCACCCAGATTTATTCAACATTTTCTCCTAAACCTGATGAGTTACACCAGTGACAGGACCCAAGGGAATGTCATGAAGTTGTTGCAGGGAAGGTTTAGGTTGGATATTAGGAAAAGGTTCTTCAGCCAGAGGTGGCTGGGCACTGGAACAGGCTCACCAGGGAAATGGTCACAGCACCAAGCCTGACAGAGTTCAAGAAGCATTTGGAGAACACACTCAGGCACATGATGTGATTCTTGGGTCTGTCCTGTGCAGTGCCAGGAGCTGGAATTTTGTGATCTTTGTGAGTCCCTTCTATATATACTCTGCAATTCTGTGTAGCAGATACACATATTTCTTAAGTTGGGGACAGCAGAGCTGGATGCTGTACTCCAGATGGGGTCTTACCAGAGCAGAGGGGCAGAATCCTCTCTCTTGACCTGCTATCCATGCTGCTTTGGATGCAGTCCAGGACACAGTTGTCCTTCTGGGCACATATTGCTGGCTCATGTTGAGCTTCCAATCCATCAGTCACACCTAAGTCCTTCTCAGAGTTGTTCTGCATCCATTCTCCATCCAGCCTGTATGTGCTTGGGATTGCCCTGACCCAGGTACAGCACTTTGCCTTCATGAGTTTTGCACAGTCCCACCTCTCAAGCCTGTCAAGGTCCCTCTGGATACCATCCCTTCCAGCCACCATGTGGTCTGCACCACACAGCTTGGTGTCATCTGCAGGCATGCTGAGGGCACACTGAGTTCTACTGCTATATATTGTTCTTCTTGTATTAGAGTTTTCATGGGTCAGTTTGACATGGTCACTGCTTTGTGCTGAACGTATAGCGAATACAAGATATTTGAGGGTTTTTCTCTTATGCTTCTGACAAAATTCTCCAGTTAAAACAAGTGATTAAAACAAGGTACATTTACAAACAGTACATTTCAGACAGAACTACCCCTCCTAAACACTATTCCTTGGAAGACACTATACCTTGAGTTTTTACACCTAGATGAGGATTTTGAGGATTAGCAATCCATATTAGGCATTTGGAGTTAAGCAAGTACAAAGGACTACAATCTCTGAGGACAAAAAAACTCTTAAGAGGAGTATTATATTAAGAAGAAGTCAATGAAATAAAAATGTCAGTGGTATAGTTGTGAGAGTAGTATGATATACTGCAGAAAACTAAGTATTTGCTAATTTGGTAGTATGATAAGAAACTTGTGTAATATGTTAAAGTTATGAATTGGACTGTGTGTGGGATGTTGTGATACTTATATAATAAGATATTGGTTATGTTGAGCTTTTTAGACAGGAATTTTGACAAGGTAGTTCTGAGGTGGCTCAATGTGGAAAAGAGGTAGAATAATGTCTGCTGCAAAAAATGTGTTTCAGTGTAGATACATGAAGTGCAAAAGTGAGGAAAAGATATGCTTGATGAATATTTTGGGAAAACATTATTGAAGGAAATATCCCACATCATTTTTTCATCGCCTTGATTTATCAAGCCAAGGATATTCTGAAAAAGAACATAATGAAGTTTGGCTTAATGGCAATTCATTTTTTGCCTATAATAATGGATAAAATTTTTGTATTAATTTCTTCTTAATCAAATTTGAATTTTTCTGGGATAGATTAAACTCTGGTTAGCCTTATAAGCTTCCAAAACATAGTAGTAATTAATTGGATTTTATCTAACTGCAATTTAACCTAATGGTCAGCATGGGAAATATATTTTTATTGATCATAGTAATGATCAATACCTCTCAATGTGTCCTAACCTGATTGTTGTAAGGTGGTACATTGTGGTATCCATACTTTATGGTATCCTGCATTATTGCTTTCATTTCCAGGACACTGTCTAAAGCACTTTAATTATTAATTTAAACTTGGTAAGTTGTATTCTAGGTATATACTTGTACTTTTAGATAGCATCCTGTCTCCATGCCTGTTTGTCATGCTTGTGTATTTGCTATAATTTGTATCATCATTACATAAAAAAGGCAAATTCTTTGGCTGCACTATCAGTAGTTATCTTTGAAAATAACAGTTTTGTAGAGGATACCTCAGCAGAAATTTTCTTTCTAGTTATGCAACACCAAAGGGTAAGCCTCCTTCTGGTTAATTTATATGTAAAACCTGCTACAGTTTACATGTTAAGTGATGCTTTAGCACTTATGGCTAAATTAATACTGATCATGTTTGTGTAACTATTGACAATTATTGTGACCTCTGGCTTAGTCTTTAAAGAGATGCATCTATTTAATTATCAGCAGTAGATTTTGTTTATCCTTAAACGCTGTCAAGAATTAATTACAAGCTAGTGGGGAGAAATAACGAGGACAGGGCTAATGACACTTGCCCTTCCCAGTGGATGGAAGAATGAAAAATAAGGGTTAAATTTAGATGATCAACTGGCTACATTTTCAAGGAATTTCTTGATTTTTTAAAGTGGAGAAAAACTCCCAACCCCCAAACCAAAGTAAAAAATTCTCCCTCGTTCTAAATAATCAACGAAATCCTTAGTGAATTGGATAGCAAAAATAGTTATATCATATAGGTCAGTGATAATTTATACTAAAGTGAGGCTCAATTTTGGTACATCTTTTCTAGATGACTGTGGGAAAGTTCTCTAGAATCATATAGATGAGAGAGAAGAACCTTCTCAATATTATAGTGAAAGATCAATAATCAGGGTGAAATTTGTCCCGACGGTGGTTACTCTTGGCATGCTGACATATATCAGTAAAATTCATGTTAAAATTCAGTAAATTTGAAGTACATGTTCCTTGGAGGAACAGTATGACTATTTTTCTTCCAGAAGATTACAACTATGGTTTATAGGGGGCTTCTTCCCTCAATAAGGAATTTTAATTTGTGTAAAACTCCTTTCTCCCCTAAGTAACATTCCTAGGAAAAGCAGGCTTCTTCATATTACATACCTCGCATCTAAATATGAAAAATACGTCTTGAGAATCTATTACATGTTGTATAAGACAGGTAGTATTGGAGGTAAAGCAGAATGGCCAGACTCTGACCTTCTGCCATCCACACCCCAAACCCTGGCTTTGTGCTATGCTGAGGACAGGAAAATCTCAATCTAGGAAAACCTAGGGGGTCATCACCTTTCAGCAAAGCAAGTATTGTGGACACTGTTGTCTACAATTGCACTGAGGAGCAATTCTCATTGCATGTATCGTGGAACAATAATCTCACTTTGAGTTTTTATTAGACACGGGACCAGGTTTCCTAATTAATACAATGGTTTTCCACAAAAAGTCTGTGTAAGTATTTCTACCCTCATCCAGTAATACAGACACTAGTTATTAAGACAATAGATCTAACTCGGTAGCATCAAATATCTCTAAATCATAACATGGAGGAAAATATAATGGCCTTAACATCACAACCTTCAGACATTTCAAATGAGCATTTTTCTTAAAACATCACCATTTCTTGAATATTTTTTGTAAAGTCATTGATTTTATGTTGCTACAGGGAAGTTGCAGTTGATGCTTCTGTGATTACATGAAAGGTTCCTTGTTGTTGTCAATTAATTAGCCTATCAGAAATTATCCTTCCTTTTAGAATAGATGATGAGGGTTTTTTATAAAGTTTATCTGACACCAGACCAAGTATCCATAACCAGGCCATGGAAAGACAATGTATATATGTGTCTGTTCCACTGGTGGGCTTGGTGCTGATCAGACAGGGAAGATGACTTAGGTCATCTGTGCTATTTCCACTTGTGAGAGCCTTATGCCTTTCACGGATAAGAGCACTATTCTGCCTTTCATGGATACTGTTAAAGGCACTGTACTGCCTATGCTGATCTGTGTAGCTGCTACCCTGTACATATAAATATATGTGTAAATAAGTATTCATAGTGTGTGTGTGTCTGTCTGGGTATGCATGGGCAGCCTTGCTACTTGCTCCATTTGGAAATATGGAACCAAGGAATCACTGCAGCATTGCATTAACCCAGCTGTGGTAACAGTGAAACCTACCAGATTGGGCAGCCTCTAATATGTCTTTTTGAAAGAAAACGAAGTAAATCTATTAAAAATGTGATCTTTACAACTAGTTACTCCATTTTAATCTTAAAGGCCTAGGACATTTATTCTAACATGATTTACAATAAATGCCAAAGTTTGGTGCAGAGCAGCAAGTACCAGTGTGTTTTAACTTGCCTTACTGTGCAAATTGGCTCTGGTTACTTTCCTCTGCTGATTGCTAAAAGGAGAATTTCTGAATAGAAAAGTGTTGTAGACTTAGTTCAGGAAAACAGTACTGTAAAAATTGAGATTTGCTCACTGGAAAGTATAAAATGAGAGTTCCTAGAGAGATAAGAAAGTACCTGAGAATAATTTGACTAATCAGAGAGCCATTGAACGTGGAGCCCTGTACTTTAACATTCTTACAGGTTTTGTGCATATTTATGTATTTTAATTGGAAAAAATACTGCTTTTTGCCACCTGGTGTTTTTACATGCTACTTAGCTGTGGGGTATGGATAGATGGCAATTTACAAACTGAAAATCTAAATAACAACATAGCTATTAATTCAGTATTTTTGTGAAAAGGATTGACACAACTGAATGTACTGAATGCATTCATGTTTGCCTTTCTTACTGAGTTATTAATCTGCATATAAAAACTCTATTGCTTGCAAAGGAGGACTCTGTAGGGGATGGTGATATTACTTAGTAATAACAGTCTCTCTAATCTGCTAAGCAAAGAGATAACAAGATCCAAGTGCTGAAAGCTTAAGTCAGTATAGTCTAAACTGGAAAGACAGTGCAAACTGCTGGCAGTGAGGGCAATCAACTATTGGAACAGATTACTCAGAGTCACAGTATATCTTTCATTTTCTAGTTTCATAACTAGCTATCTTTCTTAGGAATATCACCTGATTTGTCACATGAAATTATAAGAAGGTGTTTTATATTTCCTTAATGATTAAGGTCCAGCTAGTTCAAGAGAAGAAACTGTAATTGAAGTCTGTCTTTGTCTAAAATGTGTGGACAACTACAAAGATATGTAAAAGTCAGGTTAAAAAGTTCAACAGGCCAGTGGGTCACAATGCAACAGTACTTGGCTTAAGTAACTTCTCGTTGCCTATATGGTGGTGAAGAGGTGTATTTCTGGTGGCAGAATTTCACTAGGAAAAGTATGTGACTAGTATATTTATCCCTTGATATTGTCAGTTCCTGCCAGAGGAGTGACTTCCATGTCATGTCCTAGATTGTGAAAGGCTAGCTGCTGCTCCCAGCAGGGGTTTGGTCTTTGGGATACCTTGGCCAAGTTAAAGTTTTGTTCAGTTCCAGAGTGATTCAGAGGGTACATAGATATTGTTAAATAGTCAGGCCCTTGAAGCATAGCAGTTGATTCTGTTAGAAATGGTACATCTTGCTTTTCAGGAGGATGTTCTGGTGGATACTTTGCTACCCAGACATCACACGTGAAGTATAGAGCTGTAGAACCCTAGTGCGTAAATACAATTTTATGCTATATTTGGATCTGTTCAGTCCCAACATGGGAGCTTGTTACTTTTGTAAATGTTTAATATGTTTCTTGACCAAGAGTTTACATTTTCTCAGAACAAAATCAGAAAAAGACTATGATGATTAAGTTCCTTTTACTACAGTTAATAGCAATTGCTATTAGAAAATGAGCACAGAGTTGGAGTTTTTGATAAAATGAAGCCAAAGAATAGGAATAAAAGCAATTAGAGTGCTTGTCAGAAATGGACGACAGAGGAACTGTAATAGGAGGAAAGAATTCAGTTAAATTACATGCTTGAAGACACATGGCTAATAGATGGGAGAGAGATACATCAGTTACGTTAACATGAATCAATAATTGATCTTTGCAAAGAGGGATAAGAGACAAGTGTGTGTCATTAATGAGAAGGCATTAAATATAGTCAAGAAGTCAAGTGCATGCATCATCAATATGAATAGTGAGAGTGAGTGATGAAGCAAGTCAAACTATTCAACATGAAGTTTTGTGGTCTTGCTAGTGGCACTCCATAGTTTTCTTGGGAAAGAAGGATAACACTTCTGTTCTTTCATTTGAAAGTAGAAAATTAATAGCACTTTAAAATTCAATTCCAAACAAAATCTTGTATCTGAAACTAAAAAGTTATTTGTCATTCAATGCTTATATGTGTAAAGATGATGAATAAAGAACGTAGTTAGGAAAGAATTCTGGATAGTCATAACTAATGAAGCAAAATGCAATAGGTTTTGGGGAAAAGAAAAAAAGACAGAGAAGAGGTGAACTGGGAGATTTAAGACTGACAAATGAGAAAGTCCAATGAAAGAATTGAAAAAGATGAAATTTATATCTCACTAGAGTTTTTTCTGTTGTTGCAGAAAAGGCAGACTGAAATGGCATAGAACCAAAGAAAGTCATATCTGCATCCTTTGTGATTAGAGAAAAACTTGAGTCAAGGTCTAAAATAGTGAGGATTTTTAAATGGATATCTCTGTGGAGGAGTCGAAGGGAGGAAAAAGAAAAGAAAAAGAGGCAGTTTTTACACACATCAATACATTAAGCAAGGAAAAGTTCTTGGCAGAAAAGCAAAATAAGAAAATGTTGTATGGCCCAATGGGAAATAGAAATCATTATCTCATTTCCATGACTAGTAGTTCCAATATTTTTGCTGTAAAATATGCCATGCATTTAAAATTTTGCAGCAGGCAAAATAGTGTGTGACTTAGAGTGTCAAGCTTTTAGCAAGGTGAAGTCTAATTTCTGTGGGTTCTCTATTGGAATTTGTCAGATTTAAGCTCTTGCTTCTCCTCATGTCAGACCTCAGCCTCTGGCTCACATGTCCTGACCGTTACAGCCTTGGTGCATCTGTGATGCATCCCTCTGTTATGGAAACATCTGAGTTTCTTGTTTCCAGCTTCCCCTCTGGAAGAAGTGTCTGAGAGGTCTGAAAAAACTTTCCCAAGGTAAGGTTTTATGCTGTTAATAAGGATAATGGTTGCAATGAATGCTAATTGAGTTAGGTAAATTTGCAGGACTAACTAGTTAAATGTGTCCATAATACAGCATTTTTAATATTGCCATTATTTTTGCAAACTAGTTATTTAGATGGAAGAGGGCAAAAGAGTAAAACTCGAGACTTCATTCCAAACTCACTGTAAATGCTGAATCATCAAGTTCTGTATTCAATATATAGCTTGCCTTTTTTGCATGTCAGATTTAAAACGCCCCATTATTCTTTGTATGATCTGGGACATAATTCCACATCTTCATTCCAGTAACTCATTTGAAATTTTATAAATTATTATTTCAAAGAATGTGCTCTCTAAAAATTGGAAATGCTAATTCCCAGAAAGCCAATGTGCCTTATTTGCTTCATCTGTGCATTAATAACCATTTTGGAGAAGAAAAGGGAGGACAGCAGGCACTGTTATTTCTTGACCAGTGCATTATTTTCTCTCTCCCTCTCTTGTTTTGTTTTTCCTTTTCTTTATGTGAAGTTTATCAAATCTCTACATGTCTGAATTAGTCTTTTGTTAGGTACTGGTTGCAAAACGTTTAGTGCTGAAGAGTGGATGGTGTTTCGGGAAGGATGAGGGATGAGAATAGCAGCCTGCCCCTATCCATCTGGCACAAGCTCTTTAACTTCCTTGCTCTTTCTTTCTTCAGACTAGAGTACATTTCTTATTCCAAAATTATGAAGGTCAGAGCCCTTTTATTGTGCTATTCCTGTCCTTGTAGCCTCAAGCTATAAGAATGTATAATATATATTCCAATAGACAGAATGGTTATACACTTTTTTTCAGTTCAGGTATTTATGAAAATTCCCACATTGAATGTGAAGTTGTCATCTTCCTTTCCACTCTCCTGCCCTCTATGCTTTTTCCAGCTGTTGCTATGAGAAGCTGTTATTAAAATTAAGCAACTGAGTACAGCAGAAGCATCACTTGAGGACTCTACCTGCCATGCCTCATCAATGGACATAAACATATCAATAACTAGTTTCATTTAGAATACTAACTTTTGTGATGTGGACACATGTCCACTAAATGCTGGACTGAGAGCAGCAATGTTTTTGTGCCTGGATCAGAGAAACGGCTGCTTGTAATGGCCGAAATTAACTTCTGAGGTGGATTTGAGTCAATGGCTGAAAAATGATGGTCCAAATCCTATGATTAATGGGGAGATTTCTTTTAACAAGGCTTTAATGAAATTCTTCTGTTTCTGCATTACCATGCTTCATCTCTATTTTATATTTCAGAGATGATATCTGAATAACAGATACAATGCGGATGCACATTGAATAAAACCCAGTATTTAGAGGGAAGAATTGAAAATAAATTTTCGTTTTACTTCGAAGATATATATTTGCACATATTTGATATAGTGATTTGAGGATGAACATGGCATTAAATTTTTTAATAGCTAATCTATGTTTTAGAAGCAACATCCTGTTGGTAGAGAGCAGGACAGGGTAAGCAAGGCTAGAAAATGGAAGGAATTCCTCAGTATAGGGGATTCTGTGGCATCACCAACAATGTTTTTATTTTCCCCTTTTACTGGTAACTATAAAAAGTCTCCTACTTAGGTGGATAACCTTTGATATTGTTGGAAAGTAACTTTTGGCTAGTGTCAATACAACCTGTAGTTCTTATAAATTAAATTGTCTAAAGGATTTCAACAAAACAAGAACTTTTGTAGTGTTACAAGAGGAATACCTAAACCTTTTTCTAAGGGTACAAGAAGTAAATACCAGAAAATTGAGATAGAAGTAAATTATAATGAAATTCAAATATAAGATTTTCATAATACCAGTGATAAATGTGTACAGGTTTCTGTACAAGAAAGAAAAAAGTCCCAAGCAACCAAGCCTGAAACCCTTAAGGAATTTCAGAATATATTTGAGTGTAGTAATCACTGTCACATTTTTCTGGAATTCACACTTTGTGGTAGGTTAACTGGGCCTTTCTTTCTGAACATACACCAGATAAATGATTATTACCAGGAGAAAAAAAAAAGGCGGCAAAGGAAGATAAATTGTTCTCTAACTTTCCATGCTGATTTAATCTTAGAAATATGCTCCAGGTTTACGTATAACCCACAGGGAAAATGTCTCTAAATATGCTAGCAGGCCATCCAAGGCAGCAAAAGTCCTGTTTAGTACAAAAAATTATGTGTATATACACATGCATTTTTGCATATTTATGTATGTATTTAGTTTATATACAGAAACTATATAATGAAATCAGCCAAGGGATATTTGTAGAGCTGACTAGGAACAGAAAGTTCTTCTAACTTACCAGCTTAAAGAAAAGCTACTAATGAGCATGGAAAGGTGTATTGCACACGAGTGCACGACTGGCTTTCTGTGAGATGAAAAGTGTAGCAGAGGTGAGTGACAAAGGCACTATACTGTTTTTGTATTCCAGGAGTATCAGCTTTTCTGCAGGTTGTTTTATGTATTTTGATTCATACCGAAAATTACTGGAATGTAGGAGGAACTCCCTACTGTGCATTTTGTGCTGTGTATTCCTGAAGGAACTTTTCCTAACAGTGTAATAGGAGAAAACTCACAGCAGACATCTATTGCTCTTTTCTTCTTTACAAGGCAGCCTGGGAGAGAAAATATTCCTGGAACAGAAGGGATGGGGTAAGGAGAAGCTAATTATGAAGCTGAAACTATCCTGTGTTCCAGATAAGCTTTACTAATTTCTATTCCACATTTTTGTCTATATTTTTTCACCAGATCAGTGTGATAGGTAGGACCAGAAAATAAACCGATTCACATGAGTGTTTGATGCATGGTAATTACTGTTTACTTATTTTTTTTTTTTACCTTTTTGTAAATCATGTATAAAGTTGAAATCCAATTTGAGACTTTGGTGAAGTATGTCATGGGCTTTTCTGGCTGGCTTTTTATTTTTAAAATCCGTGTTTATATTAATTATATAAACCACATAATTATATTGGTCAAGATCAGACTTAAACCAGAAAAGTCATCTCAAATTAATATATCTCTGTGACAGTGTGCTCTCCCTCCTGTTTTTCCCTTGTCCAGTTAAGTGCTGTAAATCTTGCTCACCAGGTAAGGGCCATAAGTCTTGTTCACAGCTATTGGCTAGTTGAGCATACACCAACCCAAAACACATCTGGTATTCAAATATGATTGTAAGTCAATTCTCTTACTCTATAAATAGTATAGAGCCCAGGGCCCATTGAGCTCTCCTGCACAGGAGCAGTCTGCGTGCCGTGATCTCCCATTGAGGAGGGAAATTTCTCAAGGTTATTCCTTGAGGGTGAGAGCTTTCTTGACACAACAACTTCTTAGCAAGTGATTAATGACATGAGAAACTGAAATCTTAGCAAAGTGATATAAAGGCTTTTTGTGCACATATAGTCCTTTAGACAGAAACCATTGACCAAGTCTGGGAATAAGTCTGGATCCAGCTGAACCTAAACAAGTCTCCAATTTGAGAATTAAAGCTTAAGCATCATTTGAGGGATTTTCAGTTGAAATTACCTTGGGAATTTTATGTGTCTTCCATTTTTTCAGGTTCTGTCTCTCAGGATGAGGAATGTAATTTTTTTTCTCATGAAACACGATTTCCTTAAATTTGTATTGCTGGCTGTTGTACCAAATGTGTTTTATTCTGGTGAATAATTGCAATATCTGCTAGTTTGAAGAAATACTAAGGCAATACTTATTGCCTTTTATACTCGATTTGTTTTCGAACTACAAATTTCTGAGGACTCTATCAGCCAAAAGTAGACTAAAGAAATGTGGTCAGGAACAAATAAATTTTATTTTGACAAGTAGTTTATCTAGTGAAAAATGTAAGTGGTAACTGACTGAGAATTTGCAGGGTTTATGCTGAATAAACCATTTTTTGTTTTGCAACATTAACAGAGCAATACCAAGGCACTTTCCCAAGTTATCTGTGGTTACTGCTTACCCCTGGGCATGAAGGATCCATATTTTGTTCTTCTCTTTTACCTAAAAGGTTTTGATTTGGAGCTCTATAGAGGATGTGACTCCCTGTTTTTCTGTAGAGATGGCTTGATGTAAAATAGTTAAGTATTCACTGTGCCTGAGCAAATGTGAACACGGCAGCATACATCTGGACTACAACGCATACTGTCGTGGCTATATCTTACCCTACATTAGGAAGTTATATAGGGAAGTCAACTGACTCTTTTTGAAAATGGATTAAAGTGACATCTTGAGTATTTCTACTGGTGTCTGTTGCCAATAGTCAGCAATAATGGACTTGTATTACTCTCTTTTGGCAATTATTGCACAAAAAAATTTACTAGGTGAAGTGAACAGCATTAGACAAGTTCCTAAGAGGTTCCTACTCTGGATTTGAGTTTCTGCTGCAATTCCTGTCATTTTCAAAAATTTGGCTGAACAAAGTAATGATTTGGTTAGAGAATGGAGCACCTCTCCTATTGAGGAAACGTTGAGAGAACTGGAAAAAGAGAAGGTTTTGGAGTGACCTAATTGTGGCCTTCCAGTACCTGACGGGACTTTACAGGAAAGATGGAGAGAGACAAGAGCATGTAGTGACAGGACAAGGGGGAATGGCGTCAAACTGAAAGAGAATATGTCTAGATTAGACATTAGGAAGAAATTCTTCCTTGTGGGGGTGGTGAGGCCTGGAACAGGTTGCCCAGTCAAGCCCTGGATCCCTTATTCCTGGAAGTGTTCAAGGCCTGGTGGAACTCTGAGCAACCTGATCTAATGGAAGGTGTCCCTGTCTATGGCAGGGGGTTGGAGCCAGTTGATGTTTAAGGTCCCTTCCAACCCAGGCCATTCAATGATTCTGTGACTTACAAATGACTAGTTCTGAAATTCCCTGTAGTCTTACAGTTTGGTGATTCCACAAGAACATGAAAGATATGGAATCATATTTTCTCTAAAACTGGAGATAACTGAATCTCACTTTCTAAAGCCAGATGAACACCAGAAACCCCAAGTTACTGGATAAATAGAAGCATTGTCTGCCTTCCCAGTTGATACTAAAGTATAACCTTGCTCTTTTTAAATTTGTTTCATTTTCTCCAAACCAAAATGTCTAAAAGAAAATTGAAAAACCACAAAACCAAAACTAAATAATTGAAACAATTCCCCCTAACATTTTTTTGGCTGTTTAAATGAAAAATATATGGAACAGGTTTATCAAATATGATTTTTTTCCTCTCAGTTTGATAATTGAACTGGAATAAGCAAAAGTAATTCTATTTTGTGGTGATAAAAGTGAGACTTCCCTTGACCTTTAAGGGGTGTAGAATAACTAATGTTTTGTCATTTTATTCCATAGAAATAATAATAGCAATTGCAAGGGTTATATAGTTGCAGTAGCAGCAGCAATCATTCATTCCCTGTGAAAAACTAATACAAGGAGGACAGGACTTGGAATGGGTGAGCTGATAAGCAAGCTGGATTCACTCTACACTGTTCCTTCTCCCTTACTAGCACCTTGGCTAGAAATTGCACTGTGAAAGTGCTCCAGCGGCTGAATTCAGTGATACCCTGCAAAAAGCAGGATCTCTATCAGTTCTGGTTCCATATCAAAGTACTGAATTGTGAGAGAAACAAGACAGTGCTAGAAATTTGGTTTAGCAAGCATCAGACATGCCTGTTCTTAGAAAATCTCAGTGGTATTTTGTTGCCTAACTCTTTCAATCATTCTGGGATTATAGTACATCATAAGGTCTTCAGGACCTGATGTTGCTTATTATTTCTGCAGGTAAAGAGGATGGAGAATATGTAGCAGAATTTTGTTGGCTTTCTTTTTTTTAACTTCAATTTTGTATGATCATCAGCTTCCTTAGGTACAGATTTCAAGTGAGGTGACAAATATACTGAGCCATGTTATCCAAGCAAATAGAACAATTTTGTCAGTCCTACCATGGCATGATGGATGTGCCAGTAAACTTGTTTTTATGGCACAATTGTGCTAAGCAATCTGCAAAAAGTATTGTGCATTAATGCCAGTACTATCTTATTAATGTTGAAGAAAGAAAACAAATATTGTTAAACAAGGGAAATATGTCTTATGCCCTGTTCATCACCCTTCATAGCCTTCCTGAAGGGCAAACAGTAAGGTCAATGTGAAATACTGAAAATGAATGCCAAAAGCTTTTATGAAAAGGTTAATAATGATGTGTTTTCTAAAACACATGACACTCTTCTTCTGAAATGCAAGGGGTCAAAGTACCAATGTTAAGTGCATAACTGTATCAAAAGCTGCTGACAATAGCTTTTAAGACATGGTTGCTTTTAGTCTACCATGATCAGCTAGAAAAAACTTGTTGCTCCTTTTTTCTTTGCTGCCAAGGAGTAATACATTAAAAACAAATTGAATAAAACTATTCAATATTGGCTAGGATGTTGGAAGCAGATAATTTCTCTTATTTCAGTTAGCCACCTAAATATATTCTGACTTTAAACCCTTTTATTCTCTTTATCCTATTTCTAGAGCTTTTGCCATATTTACTCCTTACCATTACACTGTGCCTTTGTGCAACAAAACCAGAGACATGTTGCACTTCCCTTGAAGGTAATAGACCCACTGCTCCCCTAAAAGATGAAAATTTCCATGTGATGTGTGCTTTTTTTTCCTGTCTTTTACATATCTGTAATAATTTTCACTGAAGTGGGGTTTTGCTCAGGATCAGTGGCCATGGGATTTGTTGGGAATAACCTTGCTTGACTCCTGACCATTTGACTCAAAAATATGTTTAAAAGAACATACTCTGTAAGAAAGCTCATTGAATTCATTAGTTGACATGTACAATTATATATGCAAGATTCTTAAAGGAGGGCTTAAACTGCAAAATGTGTGAAATTTGACTATGGGTTTTTTTGAGATTTTTTTTTACATCTGGAGCACTACTATATAGAATCAGGGCTACAGTAAAATCTGTGGGAAGGATGACTGGAAAGTAGATGTAAAAGTTTATTTTATTCACTTGGAGCAGCAAGGGGTTAAAGCTGACCTTTTAATTTTCTCCTTGCTGTTTATTTTTCTGGTTTAGTGCTGTGCATTTTTTATATCTCTAAAAAAACACAGCTGCAAATATATGAGCAAACAGTCAAACTGGTGGGCATGTAATTATCAATCTAGCTGAATATTAAACCTTGATAAATGCTTGCTCAGAAAGTAGCTTTGGGTTATTTACTTATTTTAAAGACAATGTCTATAAGGTGTTTGAAATTTACTGATGTAAACTAGTCCTTATTTCATGAAACTTCTAAAATGGGCAAAACTCACTAACTTGTTTGCTCCTCTCATGGAACATCTCAGTCGCTCCTCTGTTTTGAAGGCACTGGGGGTGAAAACAATATATGCATACAAGAAAGAGAAATAAAACTACATCCTACAGAATGTGTATACCTTTGAGTAGTTTCAACTCACCAGACTAAGGTGTTGTCACATAGGTTAGTTTGCTAAAATGCATAGCCCAAGTGACAAAATGTGTCATTGGTGTCAAGGAAGACAAAATTTATCTGGTCATAACAACTGTATTGCGTTTGCATGGCAGGGTTTTGGTAGTGGAGGAGCTACATGGGTGGCTTCTGTGAAGAGCTGCTAGAAGCTTCCCTCATGTCTGACAGAGCCAATGCCAGTCTCTCCAAGATAGAGACACTTCTGGCCAAGCCCATCAGCAACAGTGGTATTGCCTTGGGGATAATAGATTTATGGAGGATGGAAAACTGGTGGCACAGCAGCCAGAGAGAAGAGTGAGAATATGAGGGAAGCAACACTACAGACAATAGGGTGGGAGAAGAAGGAGGAAGAGTTGCTCCAGGCACCAGAGCAGAGGTCCCTCTGCTGTCTATGATAAGTTTTAGTTCCCTGAATGTTTTGTATTTACATTGTCGATGACAACTCCAAATGCGTCTAGGTAAATGGAAGGAGATATCTGTGAGTTACATGCTGCCTTGGCCAAGTGATTGATTCAAGAGTAGCCTGCAAAGCTACACTAAAAGAGGAGTAGCAGCTGGAAACATGCTCACTGCATGCTTTGTGTACATTTTGGTGTGTGATAGTGTGCCTGTGTTCCAAAATTGTGAGCCCAAGCACACAAAAATACTGTGTAAGATTTTGTGATTAAGATTAAAGAAAAAAATCCTGTTTCTTCTGTACATTGTAGTTGTCAGGCAAGACTAAAGAAAAGCAACCAGAAAAGGGAAAAATAATTTTATATAATTATCACTCTACTTCTTAACCCTTGTGTAATATCCAGTCCTTATTTTCTTACTTTACTCTTAACAGTCCTACTTTTTGTAATTCTACACGCTGCACTCTCTGATATCCTTTAATTATAGGTCAGGTTGTTTTTCAGATGATGTCAAGCATACTACATACACTATTTCCCC
>NW_008662072.1:0-10245 GCF_000695815.1 Acanthisitta chloris
GAGTATCACCCTCTACAACTCCCTGAAAAGAGGTTGTAGTCAGGTGGGGGTTGGTCTCTTCTCCCAGGCAACCCGCAGTAGGACAAGAGGGCACAGACTCAAGCGCTGCCAGGGGAGGCTTAGGTTGGATATTAGGAAGAGACGTTTTACAGAGAGAGTAGTCAGGTATTGGAACGGGCTGCCTGGGAAGGTGGTGGATACACCATCCCTGGTGATTTTCAAGATGAGAGTGGGTGTGGCACTTAGTGACATGGTCTAGTAATGACGGTAGGGCTGGACTCGATGATCTTTGAGGTCTCTTCCAACCAGGATGGTTCTATGATTCTAGATGAGGTTTCTCAAGGCCTCATCTGGCCTGGTCTTTGAACACCCCCAGGGTCAGGGCAGCCACCAACGTCCCTGGGCAACCTATTCCAATGTCTCATCAACCTTATAGTAAAAATGTTTTTTCTCACATCTAACCAAGATTTTCCCTCTTTGAACTCACTGCCCCTTGTTCTAACAAAGAGTCCCTCTCTAGCTCCCCTGTAGGTCCTTCAGATATTGAAAAGTTCCTATGAGGTCTCCACGCAGTCTTCTCTTCTCCAGGCTGAACAGCCCCAACTTTGTCATGTGACAAGACAGAGCATTACGTAAATGCATCTTAATTTCAGTAGAAACTGCTGAGTAAATAGTCTAGATTTACTTTTTTTTTTCTGTAGAAGATTTCCTGAGTAATTATGACCAGATCCCTGAGCTGACTAAGGCACATGCTCCCAGCACATGTTTTTTTAAAGACAAATACCTTCTGCTGTTAGAGCCGTCTGGCTATTAAATTGAGAACAACCACTGTGAGAGTGACAACCTTTCTTATAAAAATTACTGCAATATGCATCAGAACATACCTTGTCATTTAAAAAAAAAGATTATGGCTACCATTTTGTCCTTTTTAGCTAAAGCTTTCTGTCCTATAATAAACTCAGTATACATCCCCCCACTACAATTAATATTTTTTTCAAAGCAATTCCTTTTATAGTTCCAGCAACTTCTACGTTTTTAGACTGGAGTATGAAATAATAAAACAGTCTATGCTGCTGGCAGTAACATAGAGGAGAAAAGTTAAGCAGATTGTATGAAAATTAGAAGGCCAGACAACTGTGAACTATCTGTAATCGCAGAGTAAACAGATGACCTGCCAGGTGACTGGTGAGCAGGCTGTCACTTAAAATAAGTAGATCAAGACACACAAAAATATTGATGCAGAGCAGCATATACTCCCCTTCAAGAAAGCAATTTCAGTTATTTCTGAGACACAAACAAGAATGGCAGAATAGGTCAGCTCACATATTGTCCTGATCATACGAAACTGTGCAGTACCCTTTCACCTATGTGAATATTCAAATATGCTCCAATCCCTACTAAAATCACTTTCTGTTCCCTTGGATATCTATACAAAATGTCCAAACTAAGGAAATTAAAAGCAACCAGTTAACCACCTTTTAATATGTACACCAAATAACAGTAATTAGAGAAATTCACTGTCCCTTTCTCACAAAGAATCCTTTGATGTTTGTCAAATTCATTAAAGCAAAAAAGAATGTGTACACCTTCATAGAGCGAAAAAAACCAACCCCACACAAAAAAACCCCACCATCATTATTTTGGCTTGTACTGCAGCATTTATGAAGGACAAAAATCTTGAATTCAACACTTTCCCATTGTCTTTGCATGTGTGCATGTAATATAACTCTGACAAGTCTTCGCTTTGCAACCTAATCAAGAAGATAAACCTTTTCTAACAAATTAAAAACCTCAGAGAGGAAGCCCAGAAAGTCAGTTTTCAGAATGAATACTAAACATCCAATGTCTTTTCAGTTGATCAGTTAAAGAAAGCTCTGGAGACTGTTTCCATTCTCCCTGGTTTTCTATTTTTCCAAGATATATTTCCTGAAGAGTATTATAAAGATTTAAGCATGTAAACAGATCTTACTTTCATTTCTACCCACAGCATCCTTAAATAAAGAGAACCTTTAGTCCAAAATACAAGAAATGTTCTAGAGGTGAGAAAGGTGAATTAACTTTTTTCTAGACTCTGCATTTAAGTGGAACATGTTGGACATGACTTCAGAGAACTGTCCTTGTCCGAATCAAACACCAACTCCCTTTTCTCCCCCTCCTGCCCTGCCAGAGCAGCAACCTATTCTTTCAAAAACGAAGAGGGAATTCACCAGTTGTCTAACATTTCATGTTGTTTTTGCAAGTGAAAAGCTAGTAAAACATGACGGTGGTCTGATTTTGTAAAATTTATGTTTCCGCTTCTGTACTCAAATGAGGAGACATCAGTACAAGACAGCAGCAAATAAAACTCCATGATTATTGCCTCACAGCACTGTTGCAAGACTCTAACAGAAAAGTCAGCGGTCATGTCCAAAACATGTATTTCTCTTGATGACTCTCCTACACAGTCCTAATCATAATGTTTTCTTCCTATCACACATACATAGCTAAATAGTATGCATTTATTTTATATTTGTAGTCAACTAATATTTGTGAAGTTTTATAATTTTATCCTCAGAATACTTAAAACATCAGGTGCAATCCCTCCTTACAGTTTTAAATATTTCCTCCCTTTTCTCTATCCTCCCAAAAATACTTTACCCACATCCTTCCAGTTGCAAAAATAAATATTTACAATAAGATTATACACTGGCTAATTCTTTTTAATCTATTCACTCACATTCACGTAAATTTACAAATACTTCTCCTGACATGAAAATCCACAATATAAGTCCGGGGCAATTTTGGGAGACTGAAATATTTATGCAGAATAATGCCCACTAATGCTAATCTTAGAGGCTACATATACACTAAAAATAAGCTACTTGCATTTAACTCTATTTTTCTACTACGTGCATTGGTATATGAATGTCACAGAGAGAATGTAAACAATATCCATATGCACTTGTGTCTTGTAAACTCACAAGTGGATACCTTGGGAAACTGCCTGGTAGAGGAGGAAGAGAAAGATGGGCCAGCACAGATGAAAAGAGTTCATCCATTGTGACAAGAAGCCCGTACGGGAACTAAATCAACAGCCTTTCACTGGAACAAAAACACAACACTATCAGTGAGGAAAATTTCTTTCTCAGACTTCAGAAGAATTCTGATTCTCTTTTGCTATGCCTTATCTCTTCCTTGTTTTTCTTTCCTCAATGAGAAGATGGGGAACAAGAAAAAGAAAGTGAGACTATTTAATGCCTTCTTTTTAAATTCAAAATCCAGTCATTATTCACAAAAATGCCCTTTTATGGCTTTTTCTTTTTTTAGTCTTCTTAATAGCCCACATATTAAACTTATGCCTTATGAACAGTCATTATCCAGTCAGATTCTTCTTTTATTTGTATCTCTGAAACTTAATGGATTTCAATCAAGTCATTCTTAATTTACACTGTTGTCAGGGAAATGAAACAAACTCATGAGTACAACCAAAGTGATGAATTAAATACAACATTTGCTAAAAACACTTTCTTCTGTTGAAATGCATTTTGCCTGGAGCTAAATGAATTAGGTTTTTTGTACTGATACTGTTCTTTCTATTTAGTGCTTTGCTACTGTTCATTTTTCTAAGCATAAAAATATAAGCACAGAACACCAACTTTTCAGAGTAAGACTGTGGTTAAATGTCTCTCTTCAGATGTTTCAACCAAGTAGCACATATCTGTGAAACTTCCAGTATGGGGTTCAAGGGTTTGGTATGGCAAAGAGAAGATCTGTTGATATTTCACTGAATTTGTAATATTCATCATTTATTTTAGACACATCATTAATTATCTTAGCTCAGCTTCATAAAGAATGTCCTCAACAGTAGAACTGTTTTGGCCCATCTTCAACCCAAGCACAATTTTCATACAAGAATTATAAGTAAGTCCCTGAGAAACAAAATTCATCCTCTCATAAGCACGTCTTTACAACACACTGCATGCACTAGAAGGAAAAAAAATCTGTCTTCTGCTATTTCCTTGAGCACCCACTTACAGTTACAATTTCTTTAAAAATTAAATTTAAATGGGATCACAGAAGCTGATTTGAAAAAAAGAGTTTTTCTGATGGCAGCATTATGTGTAGTTTATGAAATATGGAAATTAACAGCTACACGACAGACAGAACAGACACAGTTTCAATTTAACCAGCAGTGTTTTACACCATCAGTTTTACCATAAGCATTACTTCAGGGCACTAACAGTAGATAGTACAGAAGTTTCCAGGAAATTATGCTTGTTTAATACTATAACTGTGAACCAAATACTATGCCTCATTAAGAGATCTTTATTTGCAAATCAAAACTATATATGTGCTTTCAAGGGCAATGGGAGGACTGAAACACATCAATCAATGACATCCAGTGTTAAAATACAGTATACAGTTTAGCCATTAAAACTAACAAATAAACCCCCAAACTAAACAAACAACAAAAATGCACCTCAGCTATTCAAAAAATTGTTAAGAAATTTGGCCAGTTTGTCAAATGATATCAGATGGGGAAAATACCCACAAAGAACTATGCGGGTAAGCCACTTAGTTATTTTAAGAGCTTAGTTTATCGGTTGCTAGGGTGTAGTCTGGACTTGAACCACTCAACCCAAATACCAGTACTTCCAATTTCCCTTTTCCATATGTTTAGAAATTGTGTGTTAATTTTCAATTTTATTTTCATTTTCATAGAGTTCCTAAAGGAAATGTGGCAGAAAACACAGAATAGAAATGGAGCTGGTATGCGACTAATTGCTGGATTTTCTTGAAAACTCTTGAATTGTCCTATTATAAAATTTCCATTCATTTCAGATCCAGGCCTGCCTGATACTGGAAGGTAATACAGGTCAGGCAAGCGTTCTTCCTATTTTTAGCCCAGCTTCTCAGAGTCATGGAGTCATGTTTTCTATTCCTTATATCCAAGATGTTTGACCCAAATGACTGAGTTTATCTCCACTGGTCAGGATTAAAGAAATCACACAGAAGTGAGGTCCTAAAATAGGCTGTAGAGAAGAAGGAAGTGACCCCATAGGTGCTGGCAACAGTAGAAAAAGTGCTGAAGCGGCATATGGATTACTTGGCACAGACTGTCCATTGAGAAGCAAAAACAAACAACAAAAAAATCCAAACCAACAAAACAAAACATCCTCCCCAAAAAAACCCCACCAAAAACCCCAAAACAAAACAAAAGACAGAAGTGTCCTCAAAATACAAAAAGTTTGAATTTTCCCTCATTTTAAATACCAAGGTCAGTTACCAAAGAAAGGCGAATATGGGAAACTCATTTTAATGCTTGCGGAAACACTCGTTTAAACGGCGCTCTTCCAATAACGGAAAAAATTTCCACAGGCAGAAAAAGGTAAAGAAACAAAATGAGCTTACCACAAAATGCAGATTTCCTTATCCCAAAGCAATTCAAAGTTATCTAACATCAACAAAGCATATAAAAACACTCCTTAGAGGACTGAGATTGCAAAAAGTGTATTTTGAAAGTACTATAATTTTGTGCCAAAATACTTTGTATCTTCGTTACATGTGCAATATCAGTTTTCCTTCTAGCAAACTGACAGCTCCTTTAACAGAGGGAGCCCTCAAGAAATGCACTGTGGTGGGAAATGTTCTAGAAAGGATCTGAAAATGCTTCCAAGTCTTAGAGATCTGAAAATGAATGACTGAGTGGCAAAATGATCCATGTACTTTTTATCACCAAAAGTTATCTTCGCATTGTCATTTTCTTTTCAATCAGCTGTCTCACAGGCCAAAGTTAAGTGGATTACACTAAAAATAAACTGACATCATCTACTGCAATAACGAGTGGAAAAAGGGAGACAGACATTGAACAAGTTTTCTTTTTGCATGGAAAAAAATAGCCTGACAACTTTTAGGAGTGATCTCTAACCCCAGTTGTCAGAAGTGAAATACAGACAACACAAGCGTAAGTATCTATACTGCTCTCCTGGAAACTGGAGGGCAATTTATCAAAACCCTTGTCGAAATAGTTCCTGGACTGTGCAGGACTCTTGTCATCAATGTATATTAACACCTGATTTTCAGAAATGGCACACACCCTTACTTTTCATGAAAGGTGATTACAGAGTGTACCGGATTTCATCGTAAAAAAAAAATAAAAAAATAAAAAAAAAAAAGAAAGAAGGGAAAGCAATTCTGCAATCATGTTTGTATAAGAAACAATATTAAGGATATTATTTATGTTAAGATTTTTTAAAATTTCTAAGTAACTTGCTTTAGTATGGGTCCTGAAATTTATCCAGCTGGTAAATTTAGTCAACGTCTTAAACAGCAAGTATTAGTCCACAAGAAATGAGTGAAGCCGTTAGTGCTGAAGGTCAATGATATATACTTTGGACTTGTCCTAGTCTGCTCCTGGGGAGTGAATGCACAGTAGAAGTTGAAGCACAATATATATGCTTCTGCCATGCACCTTCCTGTTTAACTTCATCACCATGAAAGAAATTGTTCTCTGAGATCCTACCAGAATGGGATGCCCAGGATGAGATGCTGGACATGAGACAGTGATGTGTGCTGGCAGGCCACAAACCCAAATGTGTCTGGGGCTGCATCAAAACCAGCATGGCCAGCAGGTTGAGGGCGGTGATTCTGCCCTCTACTCTGTTCTGGTGACAATCTACCTGCAGTACTGTGTCCAGTTCTGGGATCACCAACATAAGAAGGATGTGGAATTCTTGGAGTGAGTCAGGAGGCCACAAAGAAGATCAGAGGGACCTCTGCTATGAGGAAAGGCTGAGAGAGTTGGGATTGGAGAAGGCTCCAGGCAGACCTTATTGCAACCTTTGAGTACTTCTAGGAGATTTATAAAAGAGATGGGGACAAACTTTTCAGCAGGGCCTGTTGCAACCGGAAAAGGGGTGGACATTTTAAACTAAAAGAGGGTCTATTAGATTCTATATAAGAAATTAGTTTTTTACAATGAAGCTGGTAAAACACTGGACAAAACACCAGTGAGGTGGATGCCCCACCCCTAGAAACATTTCAAGGTCAGGTTGGATGGGTCTCTCAGCAGCCTGACATAGTTAAAGATGTCCCTGTTAATTGCAGGGGGCTGGACTAGATGACCTTTAAAGGTTTCTTCCAACACAAATTATTTTAAGATTCCATGCTTCTGTGATCAGGAGGTTCTCTTAAAAAGGTTCAGGTCTGTTTCCCTTGCTCTTCACACATTCCTGTATTGTTTTCAGAGTATTTCTTTTTGTATATAGCTTGAAAAGCCTAATGTTATTTACTTTCTGAACATAAAATTTCTCTCTTTGTGTACCCAGTGTGGCAGTCACTGTGTTCCTAGATTTGTTTCTAGTCTATCCAAGTAAAATGTACTCCATCCTGACCAGGAAACAAACATTAAAAATAAAGTATGGTCTAAAATG
The DNA here is from genome assembly GCF_000695815.1 of Acanthisitta chloris. Classification (NCBI taxonomy): domain Eukaryota; kingdom Metazoa; phylum Chordata; class Aves; order Passeriformes; family Acanthisittidae; genus Acanthisitta; species Acanthisitta chloris. Next base: position 7,413 of record NW_008662072.1, read on the forward strand.
GTTCATCATTATTGAAGTATATCCCCTTTTTTCATCATGAAAGTCAAACAGTTCCAATTTTCATCCTGAAAAATACTTTAACATGACTAGTATCTGAAAAGCTAAAGCAAGTGATAATCTGTCAGCATCACAGTTTGGAATGAGTCAGACACATGCAGATATGCCAACACGGTGGAGAAGGCTCAAAGCAAAGGTCTATTTTTTCAGACTACTCAAATAATATCACATTTAGCAAAAAAAGATTTTCATAGAACATTGTAAAAACTGCACAAGGAAACAGATACAAGAGTGCTCACTGGAGAAATTTAGTGCTACACTTGAATAAACACTACCCTAGGTATGATCTTTTACAGAGGGAAGCTTTGTACAGGAGTGGCGGGAAAGGAATAATGTGGATGTAAATTCTTTAGGCATGATATAATTTGCATCAAATTAATATTTTACAAGGCAATCTCTATAATAGTCATATATATTTCTTTTATTGGGATAAATTGAACTTTGAACTTAGAGATATTAGCTTTACTATGGGCAGAGAAAAACTTACTCTTCACCTATTTCACCTACCTGTCTATAGCTGGGGGATTAGACTCGACAGTCTTTGAAGGTTCTTTCCAAGCCAAACCATTCAGTCATTCTATGGACCCTATACAAGTAACACATATGTTCCCTGCAACGTGTATTAGTTCAATATGAATATCTTGCAAGCAGTCTTATTGGGAAAAAAGAGTAAGTTCCAGAAGACAACAGTTTGCAAGACAACCAATCTACCTAAAAATTTGATCTGAAGACTTTTATTTACCACTGTGCCTAGGCAGAAAAGTTATAAATACTGAAAGAAATCTGACTTTTTAATTTCTCAGTCCTACTCTGTGCAGATAGAGAGAGCACCACAAAAATCCATCCCCTGAACTACAGGTCAAGCAAGGCCAGGAAGCTCTACCTACAATGTGTGAAATTTGCTTGGAGGTGCAAGCTCATCTGTCAGACATGTTATACCGTGGAAGAAAATGAGACTGATGCAGGAGTTTACTCCAAGTGAAGAGAGAAATTAATCCCGCAAGAGATGAGAAGGGGCAAACCTAAAGCTTCAAAGACATCTAAAAGGGTATAAGTACACTCAAAGCAGGACTAAAGAGCTGTTTTGCTCTTCCAAGCTAACTCTTAACTATGTAAAATTTTGACACAAAGTTGGAAATTCTACTCTATTATCCTGAAAATTGAACATGCCATATAGGTTAAAGCAGAAAAAACAGTTAGCCAGAATTTCTGGCCATTTTAGATATCCACGGTAGCTACTCATTCCTTAAACCAGCCTGTATATGGCATATAAAACAACATTATCAGCTCAGCAACTGTCCCTACAAGACACTTGACATTTGTCCTGGTTCTGGCCAGGACAGGGTTAACTTTTGCAGCAGCCAGGAAGGACACAGTATTCTGGGGTTATTCTATACAACCTCACTTCATGCAGAGGGGACAGATGGGGCAGAGGGTGGAGGCACAGTGTGTGCAGCCAGGCAGTGCTGGGCTCTGCATGGTGAGCGAACACATGTGAGTTGTCCACATGTCTGTAACACTGTTATTAATATAGTTGTTACTGCTTGATTTTCTTACTTCACTGCTGTCTTCTTAGTAAACTGTTCTTATCTAAGGCTGGGATCTTTACCTTTTGTGCCTCCAATTCCCTCCATCCCCCAAAGCGGGAAGAGCAAGCATCACGTGGTCTGGGGGGTTTCAGTGGAAACACTAAATCAAGGAACATCATTCCTAAACAAAAATAGCCTTATTTGGCTCCTGATGTGGGACATGAAGGGTTGAGCTAACAACCGATCTAAGCTGAGTGGGTTGGAAGCAAATTTGCTACAAGCATTTACTTAGTATTTGAGGAGACACTGGTTGCAACGTTGCTTTGTCTGTTCACGTGGTTGTTGTTCCTCACCCTGTACATACTCACGTATGTGCACTATGTGCTTCTTTCGGTGCTCTCTCTAAAAGCAGAGAGGAGTATCAGGATTGTTTTGTTGCCCTACTTCGTGTTAACAGCATTTCACAAGATAACATCAAGTGTAATGAGGGTAATTTCATCTGTGTAGTAAGTGTTGTCCTCCTGCTCTTACCTTGGGCGCCGTCTCTGGGAATTCATTGATAATTGTACCCAGTCCCTGAGAAGAGCAGGGAAGGATGATTTTCCCCAGCTTTTCACTCCATTTTCCTCCTTCCGGCTTGTTACAACAGCTCGTGAGAATTTTGAATTTACTTTGGATGTTAAATAAAGTGTGATCTTGGTGCTATGTCTGCTAGGTCTCCTCAGTGTAGTCTGTACCATATTTAGGGTTATGAAAAACATTTTTAGGAGGGTCATTCAAGAGATCTACCCCAAAGGTGGATAGTCATGAGTGGCACAGAAGGTGGGAGGATATGGACCAGTATTTGGAGTACTTCTCCAATCGTTTGGGAGTTCACCCTTGAGCAACTACAGGACCCTGGTAAAGTGGTACAATATTTGAAAGGAAAATGCTGGGGCCATTCCAGAGAGGTGCAAAGTAATGCAACGTGCTGGGGCCTGGCTACTATTTATCAGGAACTGCTTGCTACTATACAGCACTCGCAGCAGGAAGAGGAGCAAGACAGCCCAACAGGCACTGTGGTCACTCAAACTGCAGCTAAACCAGAAGAACAACCTGTGCTGGTACCAGTCGCCCCTATAAAGAAGAGGAAATTCAAGAAAAAGTCAGTTTATTTAGTGAGGGATGAAGAGGAAGCAGGGCCCTCAGAATGGGAAGAAGAGACAGGAGCAGACATTAGCATCCAATCAACCTGTTATTAATACAGT